>NW_023416956.1:88588-94129 GCF_002922805.2 Oryzias melastigma | reverse complement strand
TCAGATATTTTTAGGCCAGCAGAGAAGGCCTTGCAGGCCCTGACGCCCCGCCACTGCTACCACCTTATTTTAAGCCAGAAAAAACCCTGACAATGTTTCCACTGGCTCCATGTTTGCTGGCCTGATGCTCCCTCAATTTTCCCTCTATAAATCAAAAGAATGTACCACACCGTTCATGTGTATCCTCACTTGTTTGGCTTTTTTGGGATATACTGATTTAGGGATGAACTATCTCTGAATGGAACCTTTTGCTCATCAACACATTTAGGTTTTAGGGAGAGTTTAAAATTTGGGGAGAAGTGGATGAACAATCAAGCCTAGTTTGAATAGCTTTCTGTTGTTTTGGGGAACCTTGTTATCAATGGAATGTGGGTAATGTTTGATTTTTATCCCACCTGTCTCAAGAGTGTCTTGACCAAGGTAAAACAAAAACGCTTGTGTACTCGTTTACAATAAACTGCTTCAGTGAAGGCCAATCTAGTTTGAGGACAAGTTTTGGATTTTCCTGTGTGCAGTACACGTTACTTTGTTAAATGGTAAATGGCGCATACTTACATAGCGCTTTCTACCCTCCTTCGAGGGCCCAAAGCACTTCACAGTAACGGACCGATTCACCCATTCACACACACATTCACACACTGGTGGTGGCTCCACTGCCAAACACTGGCGCCAACCTTCAACCAGAGGCAATTCGGGGTTAGGTGTCTTGCCCAAGGCACTTTGACACATGGGCGGGCAAGGAGGGAGTTGAACCTGCAATCTTCCAATCAGGAGTCGACTGCCCTGCCACTGCCCCACAGCCGCCCGTATTGTTCATAGATATTGTCCAGAAGCTATTTATCAAAAAAGTGCCTGAAGTATTTGATGGGAAATCTTACTGAGTCCATTTCAGGAAGAGCAAGTCAAGTCACTAGTTGTGGCTGTTAAAGTCTGAGTTGAATCTAAAGTCATAAAATTAATCACGCAAGTTGTTGTCCTGTGACTCAAATCCACACCTGTAGACTTTAAGATTCCCATTATGCTGAAAGGGATTTAGAGGATTTAGAAAATGAATAGTAGTACAGATGGACTGTAAAAATGTAAAACTGTATGGCTTTTGACTGAGGTGATTTAAAATGCATTTGGTAACAATACAACAAACTCTAACAGGGCTCATACTTGCTTGTATTTGTGTCCCTGCAGTCCTTCCCCTGGATTGGTTAATAGAAGAGAAAGAACTCTGCAACCAGAAGAGGAACTTCAGAGTGGAACAGAATGATCCAGAACCTACACAAATAAAGGAGGAACCTGAGGAACTAGAACTTCTGCTGATTAAAAAGGAGCAGGAAGAACAAGAACCTCCACAGATAAAAGAGGAGCAGGAGGAACTTGAACCTCCACAGATAAAAGAGGAGCAAGAGTATCCAGAATCCCCACAGATTGGAGAGGAGCAGGAGGAACCAGAAACTATACAGATTAAGAAGAGTTGTACCTTGATGGAGATTTCTTCTTATGAGGAAAATGAGAACAGTGAAGCAGATCTAAACAATCAGCAGAACTTTTATGTAACTGAGAGTCAGGATGAAGAAGAAAACCAACATGAAGAATCAACATCAACTACAGATGACGAGACAGACCCACAGAACAGAGATCAGAGGAAGAAAAGAGACAGAAGTCATATCCAAAGTGTGGACAGCTCTCTTATGTCAGATAGCCAGCATGACTCAGTTGGTAGAAAAAAATCAAAGAAAACAACTTTGGTTAAAAGACGCAAACAATCCCCCAAAGAAAAGAGAGTTTCCCATTTAAAGTCTGGTAAAGGAACAAGAACTCCTCATAATATGTCTGCCCACATGAAAACAAAGTCAGATGAAGGACTTTATGTCTGTCAAAAATGTGGTAAAAGTTTTGCGTCCTGGTTAAAATTCAGAACTCATATGAGGACTCACACAGGAAAGAAGCCTTTTACGTGTAAAGAATGTGATAAAAGTTTTAGTTGGATATCTAACCTCAAAACACACATGACGATTCATACAGGAGAGAAGCCTTTTACATGTATAGAATGTGATAGAAGTTTTTGTGAAATATCTAATCTTAAAAGACACATGAAGATTCACACAGGAGAGAAGCCTTTTACGTGTAAAGAATGTGATAGCAGTTTTAGTCGAATATCTAACCTCAAAACACACATGACGATTCATACAGGAGAGAAGCCTTTTACGTGTATAGAATGTGACAGAAGTTTTAGTCGAATATCCAATCTCAAAAGACACATGACAACTCATACTGGAGAGAAGCCTTTTGCATGTAAAGAATGTGATAGAAGTTTTAGTTGGATATCTAGTCTCAGAACACACATGAAGATTCATACAGGAGAGAAGCCTTTTACGTGTAAAGAGTGTGATAGAAGTTTTAGTGAAACATCTAATCTCAAAACACACATGAAGATTCACACAGGAGAGAAGCCTTTTAAGTGTAAAGAATGTGACAGACGTTTCAGTCAACTATATCATCTCAAAAGACACATGAAAACTCATACAGGTGAGAAGCCTTTTACTTGTAACGAATGTGACAAAAGTTGTATTGATTAGGGCTGGGAATCACTGGGTACCTCACGATATGATACGATACACGATACATGGCTCACGATATCGATAATATCGCGATAATGCGATAATTGGTAAAAATCCTCTCTAATAACTAGCATTATATAGAAGAATATGTTTTTTGGGAAAATATATCCCCGTTCATCTTTTTTAACCCAATCTTAATAAACAAGTTTTCTTATTTTGTGCAACAAATCATAGACACTTTTGTGAAACATTGCTGAAATCAGTAATACTATGTCTTTGACGAGCATTGACAACAACTGAATTTGAATTATCTGTCAGATTCAATGTTAACAATAGTAAAGATGATCAGCAGTGCCACTACTTAGTGCAGAATTGTTGTAAACAACAGAACAAAAATTAAATAAGTCAAGTGGCGACAGCTATCTACCTCCAAAAGAACGTCACTCCAAAGGATGATGAATATAATGTTTTACAGCCTCTGTCAAGTGCTTCCTAATTTTTCGTGCACTTTTCCCTCACTTGAAAAGGGCTGAGCATCCAAAAATGATGTCTGATTTACTCAGACTGTCACTTGAGATTATTTTTCTAATCTTTATCATTTTCCTTTCGGTCAGTCAGCAGTCAATAGGTAAAAACCTTAAAACACACATAATAATGGCAATACATATAATTTTAAGTGCTTCAATTAATTAGCAACACCCCTAATTTTACAGTGAATTAATGTATTTTATTTTAATTACATTTAAATTTAAGTTCATACATCAAATCCTGCTTTTTATTTAATAATTACTTTAAATTAACATTAGGAATTACATTGTTTGAAAAGGTCACATTATAAATTTACCAAAGTTACACCTTACACCAGCAGGTTGAACATTGAAGTGCATGAAAACGAAAATTCCGACGGTACCTGAAGTGTACGCAAACGGCTGCAAAGCACGCGCCCAGTTCCCAGATCAAACAGGAAGTAAGTGATCGCAGTCATTCTAGCGCTCAGACAAAGTCACTTCTTACCGGCTGGATCTCCTACAGATGGAGGATAAATGCTGACAGGTAGGCATGCTTCACACACGCACTACAAAGTCTGTATCTCAGTGGTACTTCTCCCGAACGAGCGTGTGCATCGCTATTAAAGATCCGACGCAGCGCACCCATCGGCGCAATAGTTTCGCCGCGTGACTCAGACGCTCAGCACAGCAGCCTCTTAAAATGAAAATATAATATCGATACTTAGTGAGAACCCATCGAGAATCGATCGCAGGACTAAATATCGTGATATATCGCAATATCGATATTTTGGCACACCCCTAATATTGATGTATCTCATCTCAAAAGACACATGAGAACTCATACAGGAGAGAAGCCCCACAGATTGGAGAGGAGCAGGAGGAACCAGAAACTATACAGATTAAGGAAAGTTATACCTTGATGGAGATTTCTTCTTATGAGGAAAATGACAACAGTGAAGCAGATCTAAACAATCAGCAGAACTTTAATGTAACTGAGAGTCAGGATGAAGAAGAAAACCAACATGAAGAATCAACATCAACTACAGATGAACAGACAGACCCACAGAACAGAGATCAGAGAAGGAAACGAGACAGAAGTCATTTCCAAAGTGTGGACAGCTCTCATATGTCAGAAAGTCAGTGTGACTCTGTTGTTAGAAAAAAATCAGAGAAAGTAACTTTGGTTAAAAAACGCAAACAATCCCCAAAAGAAAAGAGAGTTCCCCATTTAAAGTCTGTTAAAGGAACAAGAACTGCTCATAATATTTCTTCCCACATGAATACAAAGTCTGATGAAGGAACTTATGTCTGTCAAAAATGTGGTAAAAGTTTTGGCTCTTGGTTAAAATTCAGAACTTATATGAGGACTCACACAGGAAAGAAGCATTTTCAATGTAAAGAATGTGACAAACATTTTAGCGATGGATCTAATTTCAAAAGACACATGACAACTTACAGAAGAGAGAATACTTTTTCTTTTAAAGAATGTGATAAAAGTACCAATTAAACATCTTGCCTCAAGAAACACATGAGAACTAATATTGGAGAGAAGCCTTTTACGTGTAAAGAATGTGATAAGAGTTGTAGTCAAATATCTCATCTCAAAATACACAGGAAAACAGGTGAGAAGCCTTTTACTTGTAAGAAATGTGGCAAAAGTTTTTTTTTTATGTATCTTATCTCAAAAGACACATGAGAACTCATACAGGAGAGAAGCCTTTTAGGTGTAAAGAATGTGACAAAAGTTTTATTGATATATCTTCTCTCAATAAACACATAAAAATTCATAAAGGATAGATGTCTTTTTCTAGAGATAAATTGCAATTAGGAATGAAGTCTAAATACAGTTGTTTGAGGTTTTGTAACAAACTAGATAATTCGCATGATGGAAAAATTTTAGTGAATATGTGAACCAAAAAAAATGTTTGATCCAATTCATTTTGTAGTGATTCTATACCTCATGAGTTTCTCTTTTTGAATTAATTGACAGAAAATTTTTAACTCATTCATGAAATACTTTTGTTTAAATACTCATGTAAATAGAAAAGGCTATTTTATTGTGACAGTAAGATTTTTTTAATGTAACTGTTGATTTTTATCTGTTGAATTTTGTACTTCTGTGGTATTGCTAAGGTACCCACTGTGGTTGTAGTTTATGCTGAGACAATGTTGTCTAAGTCAGTATGTTACTACGACAAAAATAGAAATATGTAATTCTTTCATTCTTTTTACACTTTTTATGTGATTCACTGTTCACTATTGTCTTAATATAAAATAATTGTAGTTTATATTTTGTTGAGTGTGTTAACAGTTTGCTTAAGTAAAGATTTAGTAAAAATGTATTAATGAGAGGTAGATAAAGAAACAGACTGGTGTTTGTGTTGTTGTGATCCCTGTTTTCTAGTAGAGATTAGAAGTGTTTCTCTGTTCTTTTTAGTTGTCAGTGTTCTGTCTCAATCTTTCCTGTGAAGAATAAAGTG
>NW_023416956.1:72297-82113 GCF_002922805.2 Oryzias melastigma | reverse complement strand
GCTTCCGTCAAAAACGTTTCTGGACTTCATAATGTGGATCAACGCTGGTTCTTCGTAGGCAGAGGGGAGGGGCGGGGCTTATCACCCAGGCTGCAGAGCGGCCGCGAGCAAAAAGGTCCGAGCTGTGTCTGTGTTTTTATAAAGTAGATGCAGACAGCGGACGCGGTTTCTAATGTAACAAACACACGGATTGTAAGGGCGGTAACAGCTTTAACCTGTCCAAACATCGCGATAAAATATATGAAATTTTAGCGGAGAGGCGCTGACTGTAAATGAGACATCTAGCAGTGTTATTAATCCAACAGGTAAGTGTGCTCGCGGTACACATGTGGAGCACGTGACTGAAGTGTTGATTATCAAAGAAAAGTGAAGGAAAATATAATTAAAAGGAGGTGAAATGAATATGGATACTGGCACTGTAAAATAATGAACAATAAACAATGATTAACAGCCTGAACATTAATATTATGCCTCAATAATAATAAATTATCTGACATCATGTGTAGAATGAAAATTAAAATGCAGCATTATGCATTTTTACTTACAGTTTTTGTTCTTTTTTACTTACAGTTTTTGTTCTTTGGATTGAGAAGGCCATTTGATATGCTCTGCATTTTAGCTCTTAACTGGAGATTTGCCTATTTTTTCCTTAAAATATGGTTAATTTTATTCTAATGTTGGAAAGGACATTAAATTGTTATATCGTGTTTTAAATTGTTCAAAAAAGTTTTTGCGGAAAATTAAAACATAACTGTGTGTTAAAAATAGTTAAATATCTGTCAGCTGGTGGTTCTGAGGACAAGCCAAAAGAGAGCAGACCCAGACCCAGGAGCAGATGACAATAATTTATTGAAGACTGCAGGAGGATAAGCAGGAACAGGTGAGTCAGTGCAGGGATCTCCTCCAGCCACCAGGAGGTGCAGCACTCTGTGGAGTGGGAACAGGTGAGCAGTGGCCAACAGGAAGATGAATGTAGATTTTTCTGTAGCTTACTGTCTTGAAGATGGAGTAGTGGCTGGAAGGAATGGAGTGGGATTTCTGCTCAGGATGAGGCAACAGGAAACACAGCAGCGAAGGGAGGAGGAGGAGAAGGGGGTGTAAGGGAGGTCCAAGGCTGAATGAAGGTCTGGTACACATGAATTCAATCCAGGAGAAATGTAGAGAGGTACTCACAAAAGGCACAAGGGAAGCAGGCTGAACGGGTGGTTGTGAGGCAGAAACAGGTCAGGTCAGATTGGAATGGAATGGATGAACGGGGTCTGGAGCTTTTCAGGAGCAGGTAGTCGTGGCTGTAAGGCTGAAACGTTCCAGCAAGGCTGTGATGCAGGAGCTGGTTTAAATAGGCACAGTCACAGGTGACAGAAATCAAGGGAAGATTACCTTGAGGGGGTGGAGCAGGGCAGGCATGACAATATCATAGATTAACAGGTAATATAATGGTTTTTGGAATATTTGCCATATCGAGATACATCGGTATCGTGAATCGCATCATATCGCGATGTACCCTGAGATTCCCAGAGCTAGTGAAGTACTTTGTATGCTTATTGATATGATTCGAAGTGTTTCCAAAAATTAATTTAGCTTATATCTTGTTGTTTTTTGCTGTTTTTTTTTTTTACTGATCCAAAAAATGATCCGAACCGTGACCCTAAAACCGTGACACGATCCGAACCGTGAGTTTTGTGATTCGATACACCCCTAATGTTTACTATTGTTAACATTGAATTTAACAGATAATTCCAATTCAGTTGTTGTCAATGCTTGTCAAAGACATAGTATTACTGATTTCAGCAATGTTGCACAAAAGTGTCTATAATTTGTTGCACAAAATAAGAAAAGTTGTTTATTATGATTGTGTTTAAGCTAAAAAAGATAAATGGGGATATATTTTCATAAAAAACATGTTCTTCTATATAATGCTAGTTATTAGAGAGAATTTTTACATCGCAGTATTGCGATATTATCGATATTGTGAGCCATGTATCGCGTATCGTATCGTGAGGTTCCCAGTGATTCCCAGCCCTATTTTGTATGAAGGCTATTTTTATAACTGGACCTATTGAAATTTTAATTGGTTACCTCTATAGGGCTGCCACGATTATTCGACTAATCAACGACTAATCGACTATTAAAATAGTCGACTAATAATTTGGTCGTCGAAGCGTCGTTTTTTTGTTTGTTTTTTTTTCCTTGTTTTGATCTTAAAACTACGGTTCTCGTCACACATACGCCGTTTTGCTAATCCGGTCAGCAGTGATGTCACAGGAAGTTCTCGGTAGGCTCATAACAACACACTAGCTAAAAATGTGGGAAGCATAAGGAAAATAAAAGAGGAAAAGGTGCTAAATGTAATTTCTGCAAGACAGAACTTGTGTTCCATGAGATCACTATGGCAATAAATGATCACCTGAGGATGAAGCATGTTGAGACTGAGTTTGATCACGCTGAACAGAGAACTTCGTCGAGCAAAGCTAACATCAGCGCTAACACAGCTAGCGCTGTCGCGGCTGTCATTACTGCGCTGTTTGGAGATGAACCAGAAGATCTGCAGCAGATCCGTGTCTGTGGCGCTTCTGTCTGCATAGTGAACGTTTCATAATCTGCGCTCTTCTAACCAAACGCCGCGAGGACGGCGCGGATAATGAGTTTACACTGGAAATGAACCGCTCGTCCGAGGCTTCATTCATATTCCGCGCCGGGATCATGTCGTTCGGTTCGAAGAGCGGATTATGAGACATTCACCCCACAGACAGAGAGGCTGTGTGTGGGTACGGATCTGCAGCAGAGTTATGGAACGATTTAAAACTAGAGTCCCAAAATAAAATATAAAAACAAAATAAAACTATGAGTCCCAGGAGTGAAGTAGCTCACCTAAAAGTCTAAAGCTAAGTTTACAAGTGTAGCATTACATTATCTGCATTAAGCTACAATTAAATGTAACTTAAAGTCACAAAAACGACAACAAACAGCAAAACAACCCCAACATTAAAGAAGTTACACAGATTTATGGGTTCTCCTCCAAACTGAACAATTTGAAGTATCAGTCTGCGCATGTGCAGTGTATGTAGGTGGAGAAAGAATGAAAGTACTGTTGTACATTCTAACACCTCTTGCTTTTCTCACCTTTTAAAAAATAGATTTCCCCCTTTTTATTTATTTTCTTTGTTTCTATGGACATTCTGAGGTTTTTTATGTATAGGAATATCTTGAGTTCAAAGATGTTATTAGTGTTTTGCTTTAATAAATGGGCCTCAGTGAGCAAATATTTTGATTGTGTTTATGTCTGCAAATAACTTTTGAAAAACTTTGTACATGTTTTATTAAATATGTGTTTTAAAGCTTTAAAAAATAATTTCCGGCTTTTAATACGTTTTCTGTTGTTGATTCAGATTACCTCATTTGATTTAAGTCTTGTTTTAATGCCAGAAACCAATGAAGGAGAAAACCTGAATGATTCATTAAAAGATTGATAAACTATTGTCTTTATTTTAGTTAGAATATAGCTTAAAGACCTCAAGTTTAAAGATAATGATGGTTAAGATGAGTGTTTTACATCCAGTCGCCACACGAACCGATTAGTGGACTAATCGAAAAAAAATAGTCGGAGATTAGTTGACTATTGAAATAATCGTTTGTGGCAGCCCTGATCTAGAGCATCAACTCCACCCATGAAATTGTTGTAAAGGCTGAAGATGCTTGGGCATTCCATAGACGTGGCAAGCGGCGATCAACGGCACAGGGAGCAGCATCCAGTCCACCACAGCTAACCACCAAACTTCGGCGGACGACGGCCCTCTACCCGGCAAGCAGCGACTACCGAGCCCGGAAAGCCAGACCGCTATATTAGGTGAACGTAAACCAGCGCTTGTTGTTGTAGCATGATGCCTTCTACCTCTTCGGCTCCCAGCCCTCTTTCCTGCCCCACTTGTCATATGTTTAGTCAGGATCCCGCCTCATTTAATGAAGACAATGGTCGTTGTGTTAACTGTAGTCTGATCTCAGACCTGTTATCCAGGCTCGAACAGCTGGAAGCGCGTCTTAGCTCAATGGAAGCTAAACCAGCTAGCCATGTTGTTGTCACTCGGAGCGCTAGCCGCGCTAGTAAAACTGACTTAGCTAGCATCCCACCGCCTTCTCAGCAGTCGGGGAATCCCCAGAATGAGTTTGTACCGGTGGGGAAGAAGCACAGAGCTAAACTGAGACTCGTAGAGCGCCCGGAGCTCCCTGTATGGAACAGGTTTCCTCCCCTCAGTAACGCACCAACTGAACCAAAAACCCTGGTCATCGGCTCCTCCGAGGTCAGACACGTAAAGCTCAAGGGAGCTACAGTTAGATGTTACCCGGGAGCCAGAGTCTGTGACATCGAAGGAAACCTCAGAATGTTAGCCCAGAGTAAGGCGAGGTTCCGTCAGATCGTAATTCACGCAGGTGGCAACGACGCCCGATGGGTTAGCGTTAGGGTTAGGGTTAGGGTTAGGCTTAGGGTTAGGCTTAGGGTTAGAAGATCGCGATAAAACGATCTCTCAAAAATGACAGATCATCAGCTTTGGAGATCGTAAGACGGTTTTTTATCGTCATATCGCCCAGCCCTAATTTGAAAGCATTGTAATATCTATAAATCACCCAAACAGAAAGACTCAGAAAGCAGTTTTATTTATAATTATTTATCGCCCTCCCGGGTCGTATTATGAATTTTTATCTGAGTTTTCTGAATTTTTATCAAATATTATTTTAGATTCTGACAAAATCATAATAACAGTAGATTTTAATATTCATATTGATGATTCCAGGGACTGTCTTAGAAAAGCAGTTGCGGCTTTATTAGAATATGTTGGTTTCACGCAAAATGTAAATCAACCACTCACTGTCACAAGCACACCCTGGACCTTGTTTTAACTCATGGAGTTGAGATTAGCCAGCTGAATGTCCTTCCTCATAACCCCATACTCTCAGATCATTTTCTAATTACCTTTCATTTTAAACTAGAAAATTCTACTGCTCCAATAAATAAGAAAGAGCTTAAACGAACATTATCTGACCGTTCTGTGTCCGAATTTAGACCCGCAGTCCAACCAATGTTTAGTAACATGTTGGATAAATATTCTCAGAGCACTTTAAGCCCCGTTGATAATGATCAGTTTGTCAATGATTCCATGCAAGCCCTCAGGGGAACACTTCATGCTGTTGCCCGTCTGAAGCTTAAGCTTGTTAGACAAAACAGAGTAGCACCGTGGTTTAACGCTGAAACACGTTCCCTAAAACAAATAACTCGTAAATTAGAAATAAAATGGTGCTGTTCCGGATCAGAACACTCTCTGAATGCTTGGAGATGTAGCCTCTTAAGTTATAAAAAATTCCTGCGTAAAGCGAGAACTCAGTATTACTCAACTTTAATAGCAGAAAATGCAAACAATCCAAGATTTCTCTTTAGTACTATAGCCAGGCTGACCAGCAGCCACAGCTCGGTTGAACCACATATTCCTGCTACTATCAGCTCTGAAGATTTCCTTCAATTCTTTGATAATAAAATCTCAAATATTAGACAGAAGCTAAATGTGGTTATTCCCACTATCGACCCAAAGCAGGCAGAAGTCGTAGAAATAAAGGCATCCATAGAAACGTCTGTAACATTAGACTGCTTTACTGCTGTCGACCAAGCAGAAATAGCATCAGTTATTACGTCTTCTAAAACCTCCACTTGTCTCTTAGACCCAATCCCCACTAAACTTTTTAAAGAAATCTTCCCCCTTATTAGTGAATCCATATTAACCATAATAAATACCTCTCTAGAGACTGGTTATGTGCCTCAGTCTTTTAAATATGCGGTTGTTAAACCTCTTTTGAAAAAACCCAGCCTGGATCCTGACATTCTAGCCAACTATAGACCAATATCTAATCTCCCATTCATATCTAAAATCCTAGAAAGAGTTGTAGTAAAGCAGCTGCAGTGCCACCTACAGGACAATAATCACTTTGAAGATTTTCAGTCAGGGTTCAGACCTCACCATAGCACTGAAACTGCACTGGTCAGAGTTACTAATGACCTGCTATTGGCTTCAGAAAAGGGACTAATCTCTATTCTGGTCCTGTTAGACCTGAGCGCAGCCTTTGATACCATCGACCACAGCATCTTACTCCAGAGACTAGAGCATGACATAGGGATCAGGGGATCTGCCCTCCAGTGGTTTGAATCCTATTTATCTGATAGATACCAGTTTGTTAATGTAAATGGACAGTCCTCTCATTGTACTAGAGTTAGCTACGGAGTCCCTCAGGGCTCAGTTCTAGGGCCCATTCTGTTCACGCTTTACATGCTGCCCTTAGGAAACATAATCAGGAAACATAGCATTAACTTTCACTGTTATGCAGATGATACACAGCTGTATTAATCCATTAAACCTGACCAGAATGACCACCTAGAGAAACTGAATTCATGCATCAGAGACATTAAGACCTGGATGACAATTAATTACCTCCTCCTGAACCCAGAAAAAACTGAGGTCATGATACTGGGTCCTAAACACCTGAGAGATGCTCTCTCAGATCAGATAGTCTCCCTGGATGGTGTAAATGTTGCCTCTAATTCTTCAGTCAGAAACTTAGGGGTTTTATTTGACCAGGATTTATCATTTAAGGCTCACATATCTCAAGCTTGTAAAACTGCATTTTTTCATCTACGTAATATAGCTAGGATCAGGAATATGTTATCTAAAAGTGACGCTGAAAAACTCATCCATGCATTTGTTACGTCTAGACTGGATTACTGTAACTCTTTACTAATAGCATGCCCGAAAAGTTCTTTAAAAAGTTTTCAGCTTGTCCAGAATGCAGCAGCACGATTGTTAGCAGGAACTAGTAGAAGAGAACACATCACTCCTGTGTTAGCTTCTCTCCACTGGCTACCAGTTGAATCCAGGATCAAGTTCAAAATCCTCCTGTTAACCTATAAGGCTCTGAATGGTGTGGCCCCATCCTATATTAGAGATCTCATAGTTCCTTACCAACCAATCAGAACACTTCGCTCACAAAATGCAGGACTGCTTGTAGTTCCTAGAATTTCTAAAAGTACAGTTGGAGGTAGAACCTTCAGCTATCAAGCTCCTGTTCTATGGAATAAGCTCCCAGCTCATGTCAGAGAGGCAGGTACAGTTTCTACCTTCAAAACTAGCCTTAAAACATTCCTCTTTGGACAGGCGTTCTGCCAGACTAGCTAGTAATCAGAGAATATTCCCTCTCATGTGGTCCTTATGAGGCTAGATTAATAAATTAATATTGATGCGTTTAAATATAAATTTAGATTTTCCATCAGCGTTATTTTTCAGATCAGCTCTGGGGTTCTGTTCTCTATTCTCATCTACTTCTCCTCTCTTCTATTCTTTATTATTTATTGTATTTAGTTCTCCATGCTTTTGTTGGTGCAGTTCCATTCACATGTTGTTCTTCTTTCCCACTCTCCTCTGGGGAGCGGGAGAGATTTCAGATCCCCGGTGGATCGCCCACGCTCCCACTCTTGGCTGTGGACCACGCCCCCGACACCATCCTGCATCTCTGAGTGAGAGTGATTTCTGCTGGGTCGTCTTTCCTCCTGGTCGTGGACTGCACTTCTGCTTCATCTTGACTATGGACTTCATCATCACTTGTCCCTCAGCTTTATCTGAATGAACTCTTAGATACGTAGTTGTAGAAGCTAATCTATCTTTAACTGTTCTGGTATCACCTGTCCGTCCTGGGATAGGATCTCTCCTTCATGTGTTTTTTCCTGACTCAGGTTTTTTTAGGAGTTCTTCCTTACCGGGAGGGAGGGTCTAAGGGCAGGGATAACCAATTTATTTAGTCTTAGTTTTTAACTATTGTTCATATTTTGAAGCCCAATGAGGCAAAATACTTTGTGATTTTGGGCTATATAAATTGAATTGAATTGAATTGAATTGAATTGAATAGACACATTTCTTTCAAGCTTTGTATTCCACCTTTGAATGGTGAAAACGGGTTTTGTGCTAGAAACAGTACTGGCAACAATCACTGCTCTGTTGTCAAACCATTCGACTTCTCTCATGTCCACAGTCTCCACCTCAGCCTGCTGCTCCTCAAATGTCCTTCTTACCCCGGGCTCACACGGCTAGCGTTACAGCTCAGGTGCGATGCGGGAGCAGTCTAGCTACAGTCGATGGCTCATATTAGTTACAGGTTGGCTGCAGCCACAGGCTCTGCTCGCAAAACTCCAAACTCACGTATGTTCACTCTAAACTCCCCTTTGTTCACTGCGGTTCAGCTGCGTCGTCCAGCAAAATTTGAACCTGAGGCCTGACCGCAAATGCAGGACGTGAACGCCTGCAGTGGGATTTCCTCTTGCACTTTTAACCCTTCCGCTCTCTTTGGGGTCCAGTTGACTCCAACCACATATTGATATGTGATTTCTTCCATGACAAAGGTGGACAGGATTTTATGTCTGTCATGGACATTAGTGAAACTCAAAAATAAAAGATAAAAAAAAGTTCAGCGCACTGTCTTGGGGGGTCCAGATGACCCCACTTTTATTGTAAACAAACTAAGGAGAGCGGAAGGGTTAAAGTTACGTAAAGACTGCGGTGCTGCGGAGCTGTAACACTAGCCGTGTGAACCCGGGGTTATCTTTTTCTTCATCTCTGAATCTCAACTGAAACTGCGCCCACACAGACGATTTACTCCACTGTCCCGAGGGCACCCCCTTGTTTCAAGAACAACAAATGGGTCCAAAGAGGAAAAGCAGCTGACAAAGTCAATCATGTGGTTTACATTGTCCTAAGAGACTTGAAGAAGCTTTAACACAATCAGGGTTTTTCCTGCATAGAGAATTTGGTAGCGCCGCCACCACCTAATTTACAAGCACCGTCAGCTCCTGCGCACCGAAAGGGGGCTGGCTGATTCTAAGGGGGCAGTCTGTGAGCTAGAGAAGACATGCTTAAAAAAAAAAAGGATCCCAAAGAAGAAGGGAAAAAATTAAGATAGGAATCTTTTCACAGGAGTAATTCCATGAAAAAAGAAAAAAAAGAGACAGCCTGTTTATTGATACGCGCGCCTGCATCAAACAGAGCGGAGCGGGAGTGAGAGAGGAGAGACTCCGCGTGCTCATAACAGCCTCAGTGGGGGGGTTTGTGAAGAGTTTGTTTTTTTAATCTTTAAGTAGAATTATTTACATAGAGCTTCAGATTAGAGTCATTTGTTGTTTAATTGCATATCAATAGTAGCTTTGTTAGTTACATTGTGCCATTTAGGCTTTTTTAATGAGGTGAAAAGTAAAAGCGGAGCCACCACCAGTGTGTGAATGGGTCTGTGACTTTGGGCCCTTGAAGGAGGATAAAAAGTGCTAAAGAAGTATACCCCATTTACCATTTAAAATAAACTTTTTTTGAACAACTCCTGAAATTGCATAAAATTTAGGGCTGTCAGATTTGTTGCGTTAAAGACGCCGACAATTTTTTTGACGCATTAATCGCGGACTTTCTCATACGTGCCTTTCCATACCGCGCGCGGGCGTCCCGCCCTTTAACTCACCGGCTGCTCTCACTAGATCACGGGCGGGTCTCCAACCTCCGAGCTGCGAGCTAAAACAGGCCGGTGCTAGGACCTGGAGATCTCCTGCACTCTAACCCGGCTCCGGTTCGCGTCCAGTACCACGTCTGGTGGTACCGGCTCGTGTCCGGCGCTGCGGACCCCCGACGTTCCGAACAGCAAGCTCACTGGGGGATGTTTTAAATGTTCTGGAGGTTTAAGCGTGATCCAACCCCAGCATAGCGGTCTGTCTGCCGGCATATTCATCACGTGAGCTCCGCTGAG
>NW_023416956.1:61891-70572 GCF_002922805.2 Oryzias melastigma | reverse complement strand
GTGAAGGCCAATCTAGTTTGAGGACATGGTTTTGCTCTGAGCAGTACACGTTACTTTGTTAAATGGTAAATGGCGTATACTTATATAGAGCTTTCTACCCTCCTTCGAGGGCTCAAAGTGCTTCACAGTCACAGAGCGCTTTCAACCATTCACACACACATTCACACACTGGTGGTTGCTCCACTGCATCCTTCAACCAGAGGCAATTCGGGGTTAAGTGTCTTTTCCAAGGCACTTTGACACATGGTGGGAATCGAACCTGCAATCTTCCGATCAGGAGTCGACTGCCCTACCGCTGCAAGGAAGATCAAGTCAAGTCACTAGTTACGGGTTTTAAAGTCTTGAGTTGAATTTAAGGTTGTAAAATTAATGACTCAAGTCATTGTCCTGTGACTCAAATCCACACTTATAGACTTCAAGATTCCCATGATCCTGAAAAGGATTGAGAGGATTTAGAAAATGGATTATAGTACAGATGGGCTTTAAATATGTAAAACTGTAGGGTTTCTAACTGAGGTGATTTAAAATGTATTTGGTATTTAACCATACAAAAAACTGATACTTTCTTGGATCATACTTTCTTGTATTTGTATCCCTGCAGTCCTCCCCCAGCATTGGTTGATAGAAGAGGAAGATATCTGCAACCAGCAGAGGAACTTCAGAGTGGAACAGAATGATCCAGAACCTACACAGACAAAAGAGGAGCAGGAAGAACAAGAATCTCCACAGATAAAAGAGGAACCGGGCGGACCAGAACCTCAACAGGCAGAAAAGGAAAAGAGGGAACCAGATCCTCCACAGATTGAAGAGGAGCAAGAGTATCCAGAATCCCCACACATTGGTGAGGAGCAGGAGGAACCAGCAACTATACAGATTAAGGAGAGTTATACTTTGACGGAAATTCCTTCTTATGAGGAAAATGAGAACAGTGAAGCAGATCTAAACAATCAGCAGAACTTTAATGTAACTGAGAGTCAGGATGAAGAAGAAAACCAACATGAAGAATCAACATCAACTATAGATCATGAGACAGACCCACAGAACGGAAATCAGAGAGGCAAAAGAGACAGAAGTCATGTCCAAGACATGTCAGAAAGTCAGTGTGACTCTGATGTTAAAAAAAAATCAGAGAAAACAACTTTGGTTGAAAAACGCAAACAATCCACTAAAGAAAAAAGAGTTTCCCATTTAAAGTCTGGTAAAGGAACAAGAACTCCTCCTAATATGTCTTCCCATATGAAAACAAAGTCAGATGAAGGACTTTATGTCTGTGAAGAATGTGGTAAAAGTTGTGGCTCTTACTTAAAATTCAGAACTCATATGAGGACTCACACAGGAAAGAAGCATTTTCGATGTAAAAAATGTGACAAACATTTTAGTGATAGATCTCATTTCAAAAGACACATGAGAACTCATACAAGAGAGAAGCCTTTTACATGTAAAGAATGTGACAAAAGTTTTAGTCAAATATCTCATCTCAAAAGACACGTGACAACTCACACAAGTGAGAAAACTTGTTCTTTTCAAGAATGTGATAGAAGGACTAATCAAATATCTTACGTCAAGAAACACATAAGAACTAATATTGGAGGGAAGCCTTTTACGTGTAAAGAATGTGATAGAAATTTTTGTCAAATATCCAATCTCAAAAGACACATGAGAATTCATACAGGAGAGAAGGCCTTTACGTGTAAAGAATGTGATCGAAGTTTTAGTCGGATATCCAGTCTCAAAACACACATGAGAATTCATACAGGAGAGAAGCCTTTTACTTGTAAAGAACTTGATAGAAGTTTTAGTCGGATATCCAGTCTCAAAACACACATGAGAATTCATAAAGGAGAGAAGGCCTTTACGTGTAAAGAATGTGATCGAAGTTTTAGTCGGATATCCAGTCTCAAGAGACACATGAAGATTCATACAGGAGAGAAGCCTTTCACATGTAAAGAATGTGATAGAAGGTTTACTCAAATATCCAGTCTCAAAAGACACATGAAGATTCATACAGGAGAGAAGCCTTTCACGTGTAAAGAATGTGATAGCAGGTTTAATCGAAAATCTAATCTCAAAGCACACATGAAGATTCATACAGGAGAGAAGCCTTTTACTTGTAAGGAATGTGACAAAAGCTTTATTGCTGTATCTAGTCTCAAAAGACACATGAGAACTCATACCAGAGAGAAGCCTTTTACGTGTAAAGAATGTGACAAACGTTTTATTGATATATCTTCTCTCAATAGACACATGCAAAGTCATACAGGAGAGAAGCCTTTTACGTGTAAAGAATGTGATAGAAGTTTTAGTCTGATAGGTAATCTCAAAACACACATGAAGATTCATACAGGAGAGAAGCCTTTTATTTGTAAAGAATGTGATAGAAGTTTTAGTCGAAAATCTAATCTCAAAATACACATAAAGATTCATACAGGAGAGAAGCCTTTTACTTGTAAGGAATGTGACAAAAGTTTTATTGATGTTTCTTATCTCAAAAAACACATGAGAACTCATACCGGAGAGAAGCCTTTTAAGTGTAAAGAATGTGACAATTGTTTTATTGATGTATCTCATCTCAAACAGCACATGCAAAGTCATACAGGAGAGAAGCTTTTTACGTGTAAAGAATGTAAAAAATGTTTTTCTCAAATATCTAATCTCAAAAGACATACGAGAATTCATACAAGAGAGAAGCCTTTTACGTGTAAAGAATGAGATAAGAGTTTTAGTCAATGGGCTACTCTTAATGCACACATGAAAACTCGTACAGGAGAGAAGCCTTTTAAGTGTAAAGAATGTGACAAGAGTTTTATTGATTTATCTTCTCCCAATAAACACATTCAAATTCATACAGGATAGATGCCTTTTTCTAGACATAAATTGTAATTAGGAACGACGTATAAATACAAGCATCTTCAGTTGTTTGAGGTTTTGTAACAAACTGGAGAATTTGCATGATGGAAAATGTTTAGTGAAAATGAATCAAAATAAATGTTTGATCCAATTCATTTTGTAATGATTCTATATGTTTAATGACAGAAAATATTTAACTCATTCATGAATTACGTTTAAGTACTCTTGTAAATAGAAATGTTTTTTATGTTTTTTATTTTGTCAGTAAGATTTGTTTTTTTAATGTAACTCTTAATTTTTATTTGTTGAATTTTGTACTTTTGTGATATTGTTAAAGGACCAACTGTGGTTGTAGTTCATGCTGAGACAATGCTGTCTAAGTCTGTGTGTTACTTAGACAAATGTGGAAATATTTTTTTTCACTCTTTTTACACTTTTTATGTGATTCACTTAAATATTGTCTAAATATAAAATAATTGGAGTTTATATTTTGTTGAGGTGTGTTAGCAAATAACATTTTGGTGAAGGAAAGGTTTAGTAAAAATGTATTAATTAAGAGGTGGATAAAGAAACAGACTGGTGTTTGTGTTTTTGCTAATCCTGTTTCTAGTAGACATTAGAAGTGTTTCTCTGTTCTTTTTAGTTCTCAGTGTTCTGTCTCAATTTTTCCTGTGAAGAATAAAGTGGAGGTGAACATCAGTCAGAAGTGTGGAGTCTTTCCCACAGTGTGGCTTTCTGTTTGTTGGTTCTTTGCAGGTTCCAAAGCTGGGCTTCTCAAGTCCAGTTCTGCTGAGCTTAGGACTGAGGTCAGATCACAGAGCTCCATCAGGAGGTGTGAAGAAGACTGAAGTCAACAAACTTCTTCTCTGTGCTTTTCTCATCAGTCTGAGTGCAGCAGTGTGCTTCAGCACAGCTCTGCTGGTCAATTACTTTATTTAGCCACTGTCAGTTCAGAGAAACAGACAGAAAAGCACAGCCCTGAAGCGTATTCTCCTCAGTGACTGTAAAAATACTGGACTTATCAAGCTATGAGGTCCCCCATTGGAAATGCATTACGTCCACTCCTCGCGAAAGTAGGCTGCCGCTTTCACCGTCGCTTCCTGAAACGGATATCGTCATTTGCAAACGGCTGCAACCCATCTTCAGTGATTGGTCTGACTCTCTGTGAGTCATAGCTGAATCATGGAATCTACAGGAAGTACTGTCGCCAATCTGGAGTGAGTTTATTGCAACCGTCCACCTCTTTCCACGCCTCTACCATGAGACCTTTGGGATGTAAACAGCTTTCACTTTAATCACGGCGGCTCAGGAGAATTTTACAAATCATTGTTGAAGCCTTTGAGGGAGAACCATTCCAACATTTGATTCTGTCAGCGGTCCTTTTGGATTTACTTACATTTATTCCTTTTTGTCGAGCTAAATGGAGCATTTGTGTGACGCCACTGAAGAGCCCCCCCCCCCCTCGCGCCACAGCAGCAGCTTGTCACTTCACATGGGCTGCCACGTTACAGTCTGATCAGATGCACGTGAGAAGCGCGTTCAGCGGTATTTAAAATCAATAACCATCCTAACAAGTGAACAGCTGGATCTTTTTATCTGTTTGAAAACACGACCAGGTCCTTTCAAGTTTGTCTCGCGCTCCTCAGACGGCTGCGTCTAATTCAGGCTGAAGCTGGAAAAGTTCGGCGAAAATGAATCTTTGGTGGTGATTTTATGGAGGAGCTGTACCATTCCGTATGATACACAACTTATAATTTATAAGCTACAACCAAAACAGTGAAAAAAATGAAAAACGAACGTTAAACAGACCAAAAATAGTCCAAAGCACATAACCTCAGAGTGAAATCTATTTCTACAGAGTAAATCCTCATCTAAAAATGTCGACAGCATGTTCCTCTTGTTGTTTTAAACTGCTGCATCTGTACATTCCATTGAGGAAAACAAGAGTAGAACAATGATTGGAACATTGTTGAATTGTAAAGTAGGTGTTAAAAGGTCTTCACTGACCCATTGATGAAGTCTGCTCCCGTTGGCTACCTGTTATTTGTCAATCAAACCCCCCACACATTCGACGTCAGACCCACAAACGCTCATTGATAGGGCTGTGGATCATCACTTAGGTGGCGATCCAATTCCATCCATCCATCCATTTTCTTGACCGCTTTGTCCCTTTTCGGGGTCGCGGGGGTGCCGCAGCCTATCCCAGCTACTGATGGGCGAAGACGGGGTACACCCTGGACAGGTTGCCAGTCTGTCGCAGGGCCTCAATCACACACCCATTCACTCTCACATTCACACCTAGGGGCAATTTAGAGTCACCAATGAACCTATGAAGCATGTTTTTGGACGGTGGGAGGAAGCCGGAGTCCCCGGTGAAAACCCACGCATGCACGGGGAGAACATGCAAACTCCACACAGAAAGGTCCCAGCCGGGATTTGAACCGGGGCCTTCTCGCTGTGAGGCAAGAGCGTTAACCACTGCGCCACCGTGCAGCCCGCGATCCAATTCGATTCGCGAGTTGAACCACGATTCTTACTTTTTATTATAATGTTTATTGCTATGTGTATGTCTATTTAGTAGAATGATGAAAATGGAAATTATTTGTATTTAATCATCACTTATACCTTTATTTAGAACAGGTGATCAGAATCAACTAAACTTATTAAAAAAAAAGCACAACGATTCAGATAAAAAGACATTTTTTTGTCATTTTGAAGTTTTTTTTCTTTTTTTTTTATCTTTTCAATCTTCAGGTTCATAAAAAGGATAAAAATCCCTCTTGTTTTGGGTCGTTTAACAACAAAACCTGAAAATGTTCTGCACAGTTTTTTATCTTCGAAGTTCTTCAATATTTTACGTTCTAAGCATCACACATTGCTGCAGAGCTCCTATGAAGAGGTTTTTTTTCACAGCAGAATCAGCTGATTCATGTTGATTATATCCACCTTTCAGCAGCGCGAGGCTGTTTCTTCAGAACAAGCTGGAGTTTTGTTAATTACGTCAAATGTTGAAGAGTTATTATAACCAAAAGAATGTAAACACTGGAGCTAAAGCTCCGATGTTAAAGCTAATTCATTGACAGTCAGTGAGTGTGACTTTAGTCTCCTTTTTTGAACTGAAAAAAGCTCTCAGTAGTTTTACTTTGAAAACCGGAAGCTTCACCGTCAAGAGGATGTGTTTACTTCCGGTGGAAGTACGGCGGCTCTTTTGGACTTTATTTTAGTTCGTAGACTTAAAATCCAACATTAATCTGCATTTCAGAGCAAAAATACATTGTTCCCTGATGATATTATGATCATCTTTTGCTACAATTTACTACATTTACTCCATCGCGAATCAGTGAGCTTGGACGACGCAAATATCCGTATTTGAAATTTTGGGAGCAGATCGCGATACTCGTTACAGCCCTACTTATTGAGCCATCTGATTGGTCAATGTATAACTCTAATAACTTGTGAAAATGGAAGAAAATCTTTAAAAAAATTAGGATTAGATAAAAGAAGATAAGCAGAAAGCAGCAGAGGAAGAATGATTATTCTGACATATAAAATCACTGAGAAATAACTGTCTGTTTCTCAATGTAAGTCAATGGGACTTTGGCCTTTTTGCAACCCAGTGGTACTTCCTATATGGAACACGGAAGGAGGGGGGCTTGCTTCGTCCATTAACTCTTTCATATAGTCAATGATTCTCCTCCATAACATCAGCAAAAATTCCAATATGCAGGGAGAAGATAAATGAAAGTACATTAGTCACACATAATCCAAAAACACTATTTCTATCTCCAGTTAATGAGTGTGGTGGCTGCCGCCATCACAGGACCATCAGGGCAGTAAATGCATAACACACCATATTTCTATTTCTATTGTGGTTTAAGTGTATTAATATATTTGTTTTGTTTATTTTGAGTTGCTGGCCCCAGAAGACCATGGTGCTTGCTGTTGATGCCGCCATCTGCTGGATGAATGAAGTCAGGCCTGACAAACCAACATGAGCACTTGGCAGCAATCAACCACAACAGCAAGCAACAAAATGGACCTTAGCATGGCCAAGAGTGGGGGGGATATATTAATATTTGTATAGACAAATATCATTTGCTCTATTTTCTAGCTAGTATCATTAATTTATTAAAGGCAACTTTATGTTAGATTTAGTTAACACTTTAACAGATATGTTATTTGTTTTGGAATATTGTTTGTAGTTAGAGTTTGTCCTTTTCAGTCCCCCCTTGTGTTTCTTCAGTGGATTGATCACCCACTATATATGTTCCCTTGTGTCTCTGTTTAAGTTAGGTCAGTTTTCAGTCTGTTCAAGTTCATGTTACTTTGCTAACTTATGTTGCCTTTTGCCTGAGTTCCCTTATTGTTTAGTTGACCTCTTTTAAGGGCCCAGTGTGTTATTATGGCCCGCAGCAGCAGTCTACTGACTGCAAGGACTATATTGTTTTTGCTTAAATATTCAATCTTTCTGCGCCTTTGAGCCAAAATTTCACCCCGCCACATGAACGAAAAGTTCCTCAAAATTTTATGACACGTAGGGAAAATTGAAAATTAATTTTTGGCATGTTGCGCGTGACCCACCCCAAAACAATGACATCACGGCGAGCGGTTTTGTAAAAAAAATGAATGGGCCAAAAATCGTTTATGGGGCCAAAAAAATATGTTTCGAGATACGCAAACGAAAGCCCATGCCACGCGTCGGGCATAACATCATAGAATATGACCATATAAGGAATGTGGGCGTGGTAAGCAAATAACATCCGTTGTTAAGGGGATCCAAAAATGTACTTTGGTCGAAACTAACGTCCATCTGTTCGGTGACCTCGGGCGAACTAAACATAAAATGGTTGCTATGGAGATAACACTAACAGAAAAGCGGCCATTTTGAAAAAAGCGCCTTTTTAAGCAATTTCTCACTTACATGCCAAGTTAAAGCTTTAACAAGTGTTATAACTTAAAATATGATAATATAGGGAATGTGGGCGTGGTAAGCAAATAACTTCTGTTGCTAAGGAGATCAAAAAATTTACTTTGGCCGATTCTTGTAAAACTAACGCCAATCTGTTCGGTGACCTCAGGCGAACAAAACATAAAATGGTTTCTATGGAGATAACTCTAAGAGAAAAGGCGCCATTTTGAAAAAAGTGCCTTTTTAAGCAATTTCTCACTTACATCAAAGTCCAGCTATACAGTAAAGGAAGGGGGGGTTAGTGGTGCAGAGTGGCTGCTTAGCAGAAGAATTCAGGTCAAAGGTCAGTGTGAAGGGGGGGCGAGAGTGCGTAGGGGCGGGCAGCACGCGCGGCACTGGTGCGTAGGAGCGGGCGGCGAGGGAGAGGGTGGGCTGCGAGGGAGAGGGCGGCGAGGGAGTGGGCGGCGAGGGTGAGGGCGGGTAGCGACTGCGGGCCATCCAATGCCGCTTGCGGCTTTAATTTAATTTCCAACCTTTTTTATACATTTTTCCAGCTTTTTGGCTGCTTGGTCCACCACAATGAAAAAGAGTTGATTATCATTGTAAATAGTTTTAGAAGTAAAAACTCAACTGACTGCCATAACATAGACAATAGTTTAAAAAGTCATGAATTACATTTCCAAACCGTTAACATACATATGTAACTTATCACTAATCAAATCAAATCAAATCAAACTTTATTTATAAAAGCGCCTTTCATACTTAAGAGCAACACAAAGCGCTTCACATTTAAAAACAAAACATACACAATAAAAGCCCAACCCACCCTGCACACACACACACACCCTCCCTATAACACATACACCCATGACCCCACACACAATATTAAAAAAAAAAAACCTTGTAAAATAAACGTATAAAATAA
>NW_023416956.1:59244-61477 GCF_002922805.2 Oryzias melastigma | reverse complement strand
AATTTTTGTGGATTTAAGAAAAGCATTTGACACACTGAATCACTCCATTCTATTTAAAATATAGAGAGTTATGGTGTCAGAGGAGTTGGTCTAAACTGGATTGAATCTTACTTGGTCGGAAGAACACAATTTGTGAACCTGGGGGAATATTTATCGGATACTAAAGAGATTGTGGCGTCCCACAAGGCTCAATTCTGAGTCCCTTATTATTTAATATTTACATCAATGACATATTTAATGTATCTAAACTCTTAAATCTGATATTATTTGCAGATGATACAAACATATTTTATTCAGCAGATAACTATAATGACCTTATTAATGTATTAAATAAAGAGTTAAAACATTTGAATAGCTGGATGAATTACAATAAACTTATCATTAAATTTAAGTAAAACAAAAGTAATGTTCTTCGGTCACGATAAAGTCAATACAGAACGAACGATCAAACTTAATAATGTGACCATCGAAAGTATAAATGAATATAAATTTTTGGGACTCATCATTGACAATAAGTTAAGTTGGAAGCCACACATCAGAAACACACAGAACAAAGTGTCAAAAAACATTTTTATTTTAAATAAAGTAAAGCACATATTAGACTATAAAAGTAGATACCTGCTATATTGAGAGAACACATCTGACTGAAATTTTTGTTACATTTTTCACAAGGAAAAGGTTTCTCTCTTGTATGAGTTCTCATGTGTCTTTTGAGACTACATACATGACTAAAGCTTGTATCACATTCTTTGCAAGAAAAGGGTTTCTCTCCTGTATGAGTTCTCAAGTGTCTTTTAAGGTAAGATACTCGATTAAAACTTGAATCACATTCTTCACACAAAAAGTGCTTCTCCTCTGTATGAGTTATTATGTGTCTTTTGAGACTACATAAATGACTAAAACTTTTATCACATTCATTGCAAGAAAAAGGCTTCTCTCCTGTATGAGTTCTCAGGTGTATTTTGAGGTTAGATACTCGATTAAAACTTGAATTACATTCCTTACAAATAAAAGGCTTCTCTCCTGTGTGAATTCTCACGTGTGTTTTAAGATGAGATATTTGACTAAAACTTTTATCACATTCTTTACACGAAAAAGGCTTCTCTCCTGTGTGAGTTCTCATGTGTGCTTTCAGATGAGATGCATCACTAAAACTTTTTGCACATTCCTTGCAAGTAAACGACTTCTCTCCTGTATGAGTTATTGTGTGTCTTTTGAGACTAGATACAGTACTAAAGACTTTTGCACATTCTTTACAAAAAAAGGCTTCTCTCCTGTATGGGTTCTTATGTGTCTTCTGAGACTAGATACATCACTAAAACTTTGTTTCACATTCTTTGCAAGAAAAAAGCTTCTCTCTTGTATGAGTTCTCATGTGTCTTTTGAGACTAAAAACATCACTCAAACTTTTATTACATTCTTTGCAAGAAAAATGCTTCTCTGCTGTTTGAGTTCCAAGGCAAGTACTGAACTCAGGCCAGTGACCAAAATTTCAACACTTTCTGTACATGTTTGAAGTCTGTCATGAGACTCATTTTTTGAGTAGACAAAGAGATTACCAACAACTCCTGAGCTTTCACCAGACTTCACAGAGGAAAGTGTCTTTTCATTTAAAGATGGTTTGCATTTCTTAACTAAAGCTGTCTCCTCGAAACTTTTTCTAACATCAGAGTCACTTTGACTTTCTGACATCTGAGACCTGTCCTCACTTTGGACATGACTTCTGTCTCTTTTCTTCCTCTGATCTCTGTTTTGTGGGTCTCTCTCTTCATCTGTACTTGATGTTGATTCTTCATGTTGGTTTCCTTCTTCATCCTGACTCTCAGTTACATTAAAGTTCTGCTGATTGTTTAGATCTGCTTCAGTGTTCTCATGTTCCTCATAAGAAGGAATCTCCATCAAGATATCATTTTCATGCTTCAGAGGAGGATGATCTTTATCCTGACTGATGCAGAACTCCTCTTGTTTCACTTGTGTCATTAGACATTCTGGTTCTTCTCGTTGCTCCTCTTTAATCTGTGCAAATTCTTGTTCCTCCTGCTCCTCTTTAATCTTTGTAGGTTCTGGTTCATCCTGTTCCTCTTTAATCTGTAAAGGTTCCGATTCTTTCTGTCCCTCTCTTAAATTCTTCTGCTGGTTGCAAAAAATGTCCTCTTCGCTCGCATAATCCTGGGGGAGAACTGCAGGAACAAAAAGACAAAAAGGAGACCTTTTATGATTTTACAAGTCTTTG
>NW_023416956.1:32313-59060 GCF_002922805.2 Oryzias melastigma | reverse complement strand
ACTATACCTCTTAATCAACACACACTCTGCACTGACACACTATAGTCACTCATCCTTTTCACTATTAGAGAGGTGGCCATTGATTTTATGTTCTCTACTCCACCTTTTCTAGGGGAAGTCAGACACTCAGTGTTGCCAGATTGGGCGGGTTCCCACCCAATTGGGCAGTTTTAAATTGGTCTAAATTTACGGGCAAAAATGGCTTTGGACGGTTAGGCATTTTTTGGGCAGGTTGAGGGTAGGTTTGGCTGTTTTTATTTCCTTATCATAAAAAAGTAGTGGACTTAGTTAGGCTGGGTGACGATCGGACTTCCATTAATGTTCTATGTTCTGAGGCTCAGTGAACGCACCACGCTTTATGGTCCTGAACACTGTCATTTAACCCCTTGTAGAGGGGATTGCCGCTTCGCCGGCCAATAAATGTGTTCAAAAGCTTGGGGCTCGGTGTGGGAGGGGCTTTCAGTTATTTTTTTTTAGTGTGATGATCGACATATTGAGCGGTAAGTTTACAGTAGTCCTGTCTTTCCAGCTGTTTTTAAAGATAAAACTATCCTGAAATATAAGAATTTTTTTGAAAAAAAACCTATAGAAAATGTCTTGTTGCACCGCAAAATGATGATGAAGCGCATATATATATATATATATATATATATATATATATATGTATACACACAGTATGTCACAAATGTGAGTACACCCCTCACATCTTAGCAAACATTTAGTTATATCTTTTCTTAGGACAACACTGCATACATGAATCTTTGACACAATGAACAGTAGTCAGTCTAAAGTTAGTATAGCAGTGTAAATGTATTGTCCCCTCAAAATAAATAAAAATAGAGCCAATAATAGCTGAACCCCTGGCAACAAAAGTGAGTACACCTCTAGTGAAAGTGTACAAATTGAGAACAATTGATAATTTTCCTTCCACTTTGTCATGTGAGCCATTAGTGTTACACTGTCTCCGGAGTCATCAGTTACAAGTGAGTTAAAATTTAGAATAAAAGCTCTTCCATTCTCTTAACCTGGCCACCGAAAGTTCAACATGGCACCTCATGGCGTCAGGTCTCAGAAGAGCCGAAAAAAATAATTTTTGCTTTACATAAAGATGGCCTAGGCTATAAGAAAATAGCCAACACTCTGACACTGTGCTGCAGCACAATGGCCAAGATCATCCAGCAGTTTAAGAGAACAGGTTCTTCTCAGAACAGGCCTCGCCATGGTCGGCCAAAGAAGCTGGGTGCACGTTCTCAGCGTCACATTCAAAGACTGGCTTTGGAAAACAGACGGATGAGTGCGTCCAGCATTGCTGCAGAGATCGAAGGGATGGGAGGTCAGCCTGTCAGTGCTCAGACCGTACACCGCGCACTGCATACAACTGCTCTGAATGGTTGTTGTCCTAGAAGGAAGCCTCTGCTAAAGATGATGCTCGAGAAAGCTTGGAAACAATCTGCTGCAGACAAACTAAGGACCAGGATTACTGGAACCATATCCTGTGGTCTGGTGAAACCGAGATCAACTTATTTGGTTCAGATGGTGTCAAGCATGTCAGGTAGCAACCAGGTGAGGAGTACAACGACAAGTGCGTCTTGCCTACCTTCAAACATGCACAATATCCCAAAGTTCTGGAGGACGACCTGTCCAGGGTGTACCCCGCTTTCGCCCATCAGTGGCCGGGATAGGCTCCGGCACCCCGCGACCCCGAAAGGGACGAAGCGGTTAAGAAGATGGATGGATGGATTCTGTCAGCGGTCCTTTTGGATTTACTTACATTTATTCCTTTTTGTCAAGATAAAAAGAGCATTTAGGTGACGCCGCTGCAAAACTGCGCATGCCCCCCTCCCCCCCGCTCCCTCGTGCGCGCCACAGCAACTGCTTGTCACGTTACAGTCTAATCAGATGCACGTGAGAAGCGCGTTCAGCGGTATTTAAAATATGGATCAGTATAAATTGCTTTTGAAATTATTTTATCTTTCACAAAAAAAATCTTTCTTCTTCAGCTTTCAAGCTCATACTAAAAATTATATTCTAGAACAGGGGTCACCAACCTTTTTGAAACTGCGGGCTACTTCATGGGTACTGAATCATACGAAGGGCTACCAGTTTGAAATAATAAATTTGCTTAGTTTGCCTTTAGTTCTACATTATTAATAATAATAATGATACTTCTCTATGTGAAGACACTGATTTCTCACCATAATTATCAATAATGGCAACAAGCTAGGAAACAGACTTTATTGATCTCAGCAGATCTTGTCAGATTTTGAGGTAATGACCAAATGCATTTCATAAGAAAAAAGTCAATTTCCATTACAGTTCTGCAAAAAATATCCATCCATTTCAATACGCCCCCAAAACCAGCTCCTCTTTTATTTGTAATCTGTGTTTTCATTAAAGATAACTAATAATCAAATATTCTTGGTGTCTCCATGTGGGGAAGGGAGAAGGGGACGCCTCATTCTTTGTTATTAGCTGCATTTCCATCACACATTTGCGTAAAACTTTATGGAAATTCTTGGAATTAAAAAAAAAAAGTTTTGGAATGACATTGTTTCCATTAAATTAGAATTTTGCGATAAATCAAAAACCAACTCACACGATAAGTCATTAAAAACACAGCGATGAACGAGAACAAGTTTTTCTTTTTTTTAATTTCATTCACTAAAAGGGAGCATGTGGGTGACGTCACAGCTCTGTCTGGGGCGCGTGCAGCGCAGCTCGACTCAGAAGAGGGAGGAGTCTGTTCTGCGTTAAAAGAAAAAGCATTCTAACAAATAAGCATCTGGACCTTTTTCTGCTTGAAAACACCACAACATAAATTCAAGTTTTTGTCACGGCGCTCGCGCTCATGAGACTTCAGGCTCCAAGCTGCAAAAGTGCGTCTGCAGATGAGGCGATAGGAAAGGACGAGCTGCTGCGCGATTCCGTATGACCCGCAATTTCTAAAACGCTTTGACGCTGCGGGACCTCTTGGTGCGTCGGCTCAGCGGCGCTCAGATCAGACACTTCAGACCGAGAAGCGCATTTATTTAGGAAAAAGTGTTTCCGTTACAGTTTTGGGAAAAATGTCTATTTCCTCCTCTAAGCGCAATTTCTTTTTTTCGAAAAATGACAGTTTTTTTTCGAAACTGTGGTGTTTCCATTAGGAGAATTTATTATCCCAATTCCAATTTGCGAAATTTCAGAGTTAATGGAAATGCGACTATTGATTATCTCGTGAAGGAGAAAACGATTAAAAAAAAGAAAAATAGTGGGACAGGCCGTTTTTAGCTTCAGAAATAATGAACATAGTGTGGCGACCCCGGGGGTTAGCCCCGCCTTCAGTTCCTAAGACTCATGGGAAGTGGGAAATCTTGGGTGTGTTACATTGCTCACCATAAGTGAGGGAGCTGTGAGCAGAAGTCAGGTTCATACTGTTTTTGCCAATCATGTGTGTTCAAAATAAACAAGCCTTGATACTGGGCATGATACTGCGCAGAATGCTACTATGCCTTCTGCTGTTTGCAGTTAACCCAGAATGTGCGTAGCATGGGCCACCAATATTTCTCCGCTGGCTGCCAGTTCAAAATTAACTCAGCATTTGGATCTCTGCTGCAGATAACGTGACAGCTGGATCGTGATAAAATCTTAATAAGATGTTATAATATTGTGCAAAGGCAGAGTTGATTGGAAATAATTGCATCACAATCAAACAAAAATTTCGAGCATCTCACAAGTGAGTTGCGCTATTTTTGGAAGAGGCCTGCGGGCGACTGATGTGGTGCTCGCGGGCGACCTGGCGCCCGCGGGCGACGTGTTGGTGACCCCTGTTCTAGAATATATTTGTGACTCCAACATTACAGTCTTCCCTACAAAAAAGTAAATAAAGTTTCATAGATTAAGTAATGTTTGACATTGATACTCTGAAACTTAAAAAAGAAAGAAAAAAAGACATTCAAACTAAAAAATCTTTAATTTCTTGCTTTTATTATATTACATGTCTATATATTTGCAAAGTCTATTTTTTGAATTAAGGAACTTCTATCATGTTTTTCTATTTTATTATTTCAGATTTGCCTTTCTTTGTTATTGACAATTTAATGTTTAATTGGTCTCAAAAATATTCTCTTTACAAACATTTTACTGTAATTTTGACCTAAAAATTCCCTTTTTCATTTTGTGTTTCGTTGTTCTTTTAATATATATTTTTAAAGATAACTATAGTTTTGTCATTTAATCTATTCTGAGATGCGGCTTGTAGTCAAATCTGAACATTGCGATTGTTCGATTGGGGAAAAGGTGCAACATATACAAAAAAAGAAACGGGGAGGGATCAAATAAGATTGGCAGCTATGCCTTTTATTACAAAAAAACTTAACAAAAAAACAAAACCCAACACAAGTAGCCAATAAGGAGGGGAGAAGATTACCAAACTCAGAGTCTCAGGCTTTTTAGCATTAATTAACATAAATACAAAACCAAAAAGCAAATCACAACACCAGGCAAAACAGGCTTATTTCAGCTGAGGCCGACAACAGGGGCAGGCTGAGGGAAGAGATTCCCTCTGGAATTTCAGCCGCCACCTCAACCAGGTTGGGCCACTCCTTTTATATCCTCCTGGCCTGGCCTGGTAATCGGTGAAGGTGAGTGGAGGGAGGAGAGATGGTTTACCTTGAGGGAGGCGGAGCCAACAGCAAGCACCACTGGCATCTCAAGCAAGCTGTAAGCACAAACTAAACAAACAGAAACATACATATACAGACACAACATAGACTGTAAAAATAATGGACTGAGCAAGCACTGAGGTCCCCCATTGGAAATGCATTACTTCCTCTCCTCGTGAAAATGGGCTGCCGCTTTCACCGTCAATTCCTAAAATGGATATCGCCATTCGCAACCCACTCCAGCGATTGGTCTGAGTCGTAGCTGGAATGAAATCATGGAATCTACAGGAAGTACTGTCACCAATCAGGAGTGAGTTGATAATGTTGTGTACGTCTGTTACCATGCCAACACCAAAAATAATTTATACTTCTTTAATGTTCAAACTTTTTATGTGATTTTTAAACATTTCAATATTCACCAAATATAAAATAATTGTAGTTTATATTTTGTTGACTCATGTTAGCAAATAACAGTTTAGTGAAGGACAAATTTAGTAAAAATGTATTAATGAAGAAGTGGATAAAGAAACAGACTGGTGTTTGTGTTTTGTGATTCCTGTTTTCTAGTAGAGATTAGAAGTGTTTCTCTGTTCTTTTTAGTTCTCAGTGTTCTGTCTCAATCTTTCCTGTGAAGAATAAAGTGGACGTGAACATCAGTCAGAAGTCTGGAGTCTTTCCCACAGTGTGGCTTTCTGCTGTTTGTTGGTTCTCTGCAGGTTCCAAAGCTGGGCTCCTTAATCCAGTTCTGACGGCTGAGCTCAGGACTGAGGTCAGATCATAGAGCTCCATCAGGAGGTGTGAAGAAGACTGAAGCCAACAAACTGCTTCTCTGTGCTTTTCTCATCAGTCTGAGTGTAGTAGTGAGGTTCAGCATAGCTCTGTTGGTCAAAAAGAATCCTCTCAAAAACTATATTTAGCCACTGTCAAATCAGACAGACAGACAGAAAAGCACAGCCCTGTAACGTATTCTCCTCCATAACATCAACAATGGAGTAGTGCGCCCCCTAGCTGCATGGCGTCTTGAATAAACAGAGACAGCTGGAGACAATCTCCCTCTTTTTAATAAATAAATTCATGTACATGTTCTCTAACTTTCATTAAAACCAATTCAAGAACCATTTTCAGAAGAACAAAGAACCATCAGAGCTGATTGTGAACTTTCTTCCAGTTCAATGAACTGTCCAGTGACCATCATGAAGAGACTTCAGCAACATGGTGGTTGATGCTCCTTTTTTAGTGAGACTCTACAAGTTGTTCCTTTGTGTCTGACCAGAACACTTGTTGAACCTTTTCCAGTTTGGATCAGTTCTTTGACAGAACCAAGTTTATAAAGCCAGTATTTTCTCTGCAACAAACTTTGAGGACTTCAGTGCATCAGCAAGTGAATAGTTGTCAGTGACTCAGGTTAATGGTACAGGGTAACTAGCACTACCAGCACTGAGTTCTGTTAACCATGTTGAAAGAATAATGGCATTGTCAATCCCTTCAGACATAGCTAATGCTTCACCTGTAGGTGTGTTTCTGGCAACTCTTTGAATCCTTTTGACTGTCATCAAGGTGGAGAAAACTGTCCTTTCTCAACCATTAAGACAAGAAAGTGTCCACCTTGTGTACCCTCATCTGAGAGGTTTGCAGCAGATGCCTTGTAGTTTACTGGAAAGTAGTAGTTTAAGCTACGCTTCTACAGCGGTATAAAGGGCCTAATGGGGCCGTCAAGGAATTGAACAGTGGTCTTTCACGTGACAGGCAGAGATGGTGTGAATTTGTATCTTGTGGTGGAATAAAAATTCTTCATTCATTCAGCCTGTCTTAATCACAGCTGTTCTATCCTTCTGCAGAAGAATAAAAAGGGACACACATGCAGAGCATAGAGACGCGCTGTTATGGTTGGAGTCTGCTAGACGAGGCTAAGTTCACACGTTTAGACATGTCTTCTGTTTGTTTGGGTGATGATTTCGTTCCCAGCTCAGGAAAATTCTCAAAACAGCTGCAGTTCCCGAAGAATTCATTGTGTTTTGTCTAACAGCGTGTTTCACAAAGGCAAGGCACAGTTTAATATGGATCTACACAGTTTAATATGAGGTGACGGAAAACTCCATCACACCACTATACTAACAAGGACCTGTTACAGCTGTCCAAACACGTAGAAGATGGGTCTCAGACGTTCAAGGATGTAGCCTTGGTTTCCCCCCAAAAGTCAAGGCTCCAGAAAAACTCATTGAAATGCAATCTCTCTCAAAGACACTTTTTAGTCAAATGCAGCCATGGAATGATGTCAACTTTTCCAAAATGCATTTCTTTTTTGAATCAGAAAGGGGCTCTTTGCCTCTCTCTCTCTATGACGTAATTGGCTAGTGTGACCGGCTGTTAACTGAAAGGTTGGTGGTTTGAGTCTACCCAGAGGCGTCTTTTGCCCCCATGCGTCATTTGACAACAGTAACTTATCCCTTCATCACCTACCCAAAATGCTTTACCTTTGCCAATGTGCCATGTTAATATATTCATCTGATCTTTGTTGTTTAATCATTTCACACTAAAATCAAAATCTTTTTCAAGTCATAAAAATTGAAGAGTAGAAAGAAAGAGTGAGACAAATGCCAAAAGTACACAAAGAAGGGCATTGTTGCCACAACAAACAGGTTGTTCATTTGGATGGGTGGTCAAGGTTGCAAAATATCCTGCCACTGTCATCAGACACACTTCTACTACATTGCAGCCACCTGGTTTCTTGGTTACTCCCATTCACTGTATAAGAACAAACTGGACAGAGCAAGCCCCCCTACTTCCATGTTCCATATAGGAAGTACCACTGGGTTGCAAAAAGACCAAAGTCCCATTGACTTACATTGGGAAACAGACAGTTATTTCTCAGTCATTTTATATGTCAGAATAATCATTCTTCCTCTGCTGCTTTCTGATTAACTTCTTTTTTCTAATCCTAATTTTTTTAAAGATTTTTTCCATTATCCATTAAAGTTACAAATTGACCAATCAGATGGCTCAATAAGCGTTTGTGGGTCTGACGTCGACCGTCTGGGGGGTTTGATTGACACATGACGGGTAGCCAATGGGAGCAGACTTCATCAATGGGTCCGTGAAGACCTTTTAACACCTACTTTACAATTCAACAATGTACCAATCATTGTTCTACTGTTGTTTTCCTCAATGGAATGTACCGATGCAGCAGTTTAAAACAACAAGAGGAGCATGCTGTCGACATTTTTAGATGAGGATTTACTCTGTAGAAATAGATTTCACTCTGAGGTTATGTGATTTGGACTTTTTTGTTTGATTAACGTTCGTTTTTCTTTTTCTCTGTTTTGATTGTAGCTTATAAATTATATGTTGCGTATATGCACATAAAATCACCACCAAAGTTTAATCATCGCCGCACTTTTCCAGCTTCAGCCTGAATTAGACCCAGCCGTCTGAGGAGCGCGAGACAAACTTGAAAGGACCTGGTCGTATTTTTAAACAGAAAAAAGATCCAGCTGTTCACTTGTTAGGATGGTTATTTATTTTAAATACAGCTGAACGAGCTTCTCACATGCATCTGATCAGACTGTAACGTGACAGCACATGTGATGAAGTAACATCACATGGGGGGGGTGGCGCTCTGCAGTGGCGTCACCCAAATGCTCCTTTTATCTCGACAAAAAGGAATAAATGTAAGTAAATCCAAAAGGACCGCTGACAGAATCAAATGTTGGAATGGTTCTCCCTCAAAGGCTTCAACAATGACTTGTACAATTCTCTCGGGCCGCCGTTATTAAAGTAGAAGCTGTTTACATCCGCGGGCTCATGGTAGAGGCGAGGAAAGAGGCGGACGTTCATAATAAACTCACTCCAGATTGGCGACAGTACTTCCTATAGATTCTGTCAGGTCTTGACAGTTCCTGCTCCTCTGCCGCCCTCTCCTGGTCCAGTTTTTTTCCTTGGTTTCCGCTCGCCCTTTTTCCTCTCTCTCCTCCACAGGTGTCCAGGATGCAGCAGGGAATCCTGGCACACCTGCGACTCATCACCTCAACAGTATTTAGGACTGGTTCATCCAGCTTCTCCCTGCCAGTTCGTCTGCTTACCTCAAGTGGTATTGAGCCCACGTTTGAGCCTGCCTCCTGGCCCCTTTGCTTAGTGTCTAATTCGAATCTTTTTTCTGTTAGTTTGTTTTCACCTGGATCCGTCCCTGCCTGCCTGCCTGATCTCTGCTTCTGCTGGACCGTATCCTCCCCCAACCTACTTTGACCTGTAACTTTAATAAACACCTCACTGTCCAACTCATCAACACCTCCTGTCTTTTGATCATGACAGAACGAACTGGCCTAACAATGGATGTTGATGAGTCCAACCCTGTGCCATTGACAACAGATGATCTTTGAAAATCCATTGAAGCCCAGGGGCGCCTCCTCGGTAAGCATAAGTTTCTGCAAGGTTTTTCCCAGTTTCGCGACAACCTCATTACCCAGGTAACTGCTATGTCAGTCCAGATGAATGCTCTGTCCAACCAGCTCTCCTCTGCTGCTTTCACTCCTCCAGCTGCCCTGCCTGTTTCAACATCTGACCCATCTGCTGCCCAAAGAGACTCTTATGCCCCGGATCCGGAACCGTTCTCTGGTGATCTAAGTCGTTGCCGCGGTTTCCTGCTCCAGTGTCGTCATGTTTTTTGCAACGACCAGCAACCTTCAGCTCAGATAAGTCCAAGATCCTTTATGTCATCGGGCTTCTCAGGGGCAGAGCTCTAGACTGGGCAGAGGCAGCAGAATTACGCTGTTCCTTCCTCTCAGCCTCTTGTGTATCTTTCGAAGCTAATTTCAAGAGTGTTTTCGACCACCCAGACCATGGTGGTCCAGCAGAAGACCGCTGATTAGGCCTTGTTCAGGGATCGAGAAGTGCAGCTGATTACTCTGTGGAGTTTCAGACCCTGGCTGCAGATTCCGGGTGGAATGAGGTAGCACTCATGAGGGCTTTCAGGAGGGGATTAAATGACCGTCTCAAAGACGAGCTAGTTTGCGTAGACCAGTCTCCTGACCTGCATTCTCTGTTCCAACTCTCCATCAGGCTTGACAACCGCCTCCGGGAGCGCCAAAGAGAAAAAAAGGGCCGTCACAACCTCTACATGAACCAATTGAGGAACCCATGCAGCTGGGCAGAACACGCCTCACATCTGAGGAACGCCAGCAAAGACTTCAGCTCGGAAACTGTCTTTACTGCGGTAAAGCCGAACATTTCATTTCAAACTGTCTGTTGTGGCCAAAAGATCGGGCTCACCAATGAAACTGGTGGTTTTGGTGAGCTGTATGCCTAATAAAGAACACTCCAGAGCCTGCCTTCCAGGCACCCTCTACAACACTCGTACCTCAATCGCGTTTCCGGTACTGATTGATTCTGGGGCTGATGATAAAAATTAGCTCACCAGCTCAAACTGAAAAATTTCCCAACTCGCAACTCGACTCCCCGATAACTGCTAAAGCTCTGGATGGGAGAATTATCTCCGCCATAACCCATACCACTGAGCCTGTATCCCTTCTTATTGCTGGTAATCACCATGAAATGATCAGTTTTAAAGTCATCACCGCTCCTGAAACACCTATACTCTTGGGCTATCCATGGCTCAATCTGCATAACCCCCAAATAGATTGGACTAACTCTATGATCAGCACCTGGAGCCCATTTTGTCTGGCCAACTGCCTTCATGCTGCAACAGTTCCAGTAACTAAACCTCCAGCGCCCACTCCTACAGACTTGTCTGTCGTTCCCCAATGTTACCATGACTTGGCTGAGGTGTTCAACAAACAGAAAGCTACAGCCCTGCCACCTCTCAGACTTTTTGACTGTGCTATTGACCTTGTCACGTCCTGAACAAGAGTCAATGGAGTTGTACATTAATGAAGCCCTGGCCAACGGTGACATCCGCCCTTCCGATTCTCCTGTTGCGGCAGGTCTTTTTTTTGTGTCCAAAAAGAACGGAACACTTCGTCCTTGTATTGATTACCGTGGATTGAATAACATCACTGTCAAAAACAAATATCCACTTCCCCTAATTTCGTCAATTCTTCAGTCCTTTGAGGGAGCCACAATATTTACTAAACTTGATCTTCGCAGTGCCTATAACCAAATCCGTATTGGGGAAGGCGACGAGTGGAAAACCGCCTTTAACACTGATCGTGGACATTTTGAGTATTTAGTTATGCCTTTCGGACTAACAAATGCACCATCAGTGTTTCAAGCTTTTGTTAATGGCATTTTCCATGACTACCTGTACAAGTTTGTTTTCGTTTGCCTTGATGACATCCTGATTTTTTTTCCCAGAACTCCTCAGATCATGTCCACCACGTGCGTCTGGTACTCCAACGCCTGTTGCAAAACCAAGTGTATGCCAAAGCAGAAAAATGTGAGTTTCATGCCCCCTCAATCGCATTTCTCGGGTTCATTCTCGGTTCTGGACAACTTAAGACGGACCCTTCCAAAATCACAGCAATAACAGAATGGCCGGTCCCCACCACTCGCAAATGACTTCAGCAGTTTCTTGGGTTTGCCAATTTTTACCGTAAATTCATAAAGAACTACAGTACAATCGTTCAGCCTCTCACCCAACTCACTTCCACCAAAATCCGATTCGCCTGGTCCACGCAATCCCAAGAAGCCTTTGATTCTCTGAAGCAGAGATTCTCATCGGCTCCTGTCCTCTGTCAACCTGACCTTGAAAAGCCTTTTGTGGTGGAAGTGGACGCCTCAGATTCTGGAGTGGGTGCTGTCCTATCTCAGGTCTCTGACACGGACAAAAAAGTCCACCCATGTGCTTTTTTTCCCGCAGACTGTCCTGTGCTGAGAGGAACTACAACATTGGTGACAAGGAGTTACTAGCCATGACGTTGGCTCTGGAGGAGTGGAGGCATTGGCTCAAGTGAGCCAAACAGCCATTTACCATCTGGACCGATCACAAAAACCTGGCTTATCTAAAAGAAGCCAAAAGGTTGAACCCACGGCAGGCTAGGTGGTCTCTGTTTTTTAACCATTTCTCTTTCAATATTTTCGACCAGGAACCAAAAACCTGATGAACTCTCCCGGCAGTTCTCCAATGATCAAGAACCCTCTGACCCTGGCCCCATCTTACCTGCCTCCTGTCAGATTGCGAACGCCACCTGGGACATAGAGTCCGTGATACGAGAAGCGCAGATCCAAGATCCTGGCACGGGTCCTGACAACTGCCTCTACGTTCCTGCTGCAGGCCGTGCCCAGGTATTACATTGGAGTCACGCTTCTCACCTTTCCTGTCACCCAGGGGTTGCCCGGACTCTCAATCTTCTAAAGCGGCACTTCTGGTGGCCTGGGATGGGAAAGGATACCCGAGATTTTGTCCTGGCTTGTTCCATATGTGCTCGTGGAAGGGCTTCCTCCCGACCACCCTCTGGCCTACTCCACCCACTAACGATTCCCAGTCGTCCCTGGTCACATATAACCCTGGACTTCATCACGGGCCTGCCACCATCTGCGGGTAAAACGGTCATACTCACCGTAGTTGACAGATTCTCAAAGGCTGCTCATTTCGTCCCTCTCCAGCAACTTCCGTCAGCTGTGGACGCTGCAGAACTATTGGTCACACATGTGTTTAGGCTTCACGGCATCCCTTCTGACATAGTCTACGACAGGGGGCCTCAATTCACATCTCATGTCTGGAAGGCCTTTTGTTCCTCTCTAGGGGCCACTGCAAGCCTCTCTTCTGGTTATCATCCCCAGTCCAATGGGCAAGCTGAACGGCTTAACCAGGAGCTGGAGGCATGCCTGCAGTGTGTTGCGGCTCAGAACCCCTCAACCTGGGAGCGGCATCTCCCGTGGATCTAGTATGCACACAACTGTCCACGGCCATGTGCTTCACCCCTTTTGAGGTGTGTTTAGGTTTCCAACCACCTCTGTTCCCCTCAGAGGAGGTTGATGTTGTGGTGCCATCTGTTCACCAGCACATGTCCCGGTGCAGGAAGGTGTGGAAGGATGCCAGAGCGGCCCTCGTCCGTTCTGCCGAGCGTAAAAAAACCCGTAGCTTACCACCACAAGGTTCCTGCTCCCGACTATGTGCCTGGACAATCTGTTTGGCTCTCCACGAAGGACATTCCTCTCAAGGGGGATTCCAGGAAGTTTTATCCAAAGTACATCGGCCCTTTTGCCATCCGGAGGGTGGTGAATCCATCTGCAGTGGAGCTTCCCCCCCCCTCCATGCGGATTCAACCTGTTTTCCATGTGTCCTGTCTCAAGCCTGTCGTCTCCAGTCCTCTGTGCCCGCCTGCCTGTCCCCCTCTGCCCCGCGGGCTCATCGACGACTCCCATGCTTTCACGGTTTGGCGCATCCTGGATGTGCGCCGCCGGGGCAGGGGCCTCCAGTACCTGATTGACTGGGAGGGCTATGGGCCCGAGGAGCGGTCTTGGGTGCCTCGGTCCCACGTCCTGGATCCAGCCTTGCTGCGGGCGTTCCATCGGGATCATCCTGACAAGCCAGGTGGGTCGCCTGTGGGCGCCTGTGGGGGTACTGTCAGGTCTTGACAGTTCCTGCTCCTCTGCCGCCCTCTCCTGGTCCAGTTTTTTCCTTGGTTTCTGCTCGCCCTTTTTCTCTCTCTCCTCCACAGGTGTCCAGGATGCAGCAGGGAATCCTGGCACACCTGCGACTCATCACCTCAACAGTATTTAGGACTGGTTCATCCAGCTTCTCCCTAACAGTTCGTCTGCTTACCTCAAGTGGTATTGGGCCCACGTTTGAGCCTGCCTCCTGGCCCCTTTGCTTAGTGTCTAATTCGAATCTTTATTCTGTTTTCACCTGGATCCGTCCCTGCCTGCCTGCCTGATCTCAGTTTCTGCTGGACCGTTTCCTACCCCAACCCACCTGGACCTTTGACCTGTAACTTTAATAAACACCTGACTGTCCAACTCGTCAACATCTCCTGTCTTTTGATCATGACAGATTCCATGATTCAGCTATGACTCACAGTCAGACCAATCACTGAAGATGGGTTGCAGATGTTTGCAAATGGTGATAGCTGTTTCAGGAAGCGACGGTGAAAGCGGCAGCCTACTTTCGTGAGGAGTGGACGTAATGCATTTCCAATGGGGGACCTTATAGCTCGATAAGTCCATTATTTTTACAGTCAATGAGGAGAATACGTTACAGGGCTGTGCTTTTCTGTGTGTTTGTCTGAACTGACAGTGGCTAAATAAAGTAATTGACCAGCAGAGCTGTGCTGAAGTTCACTGCTGCACTCAGACTGATGAGAATAAGAAAAGAGAAGAAGTTTGATTTTAGTCTTCTTCACACCTCCTGATGGAGCTCTGTGATCTGACCTCAGTCCTAAGCTCAGCAGTTAGAACTGGACTTGAGAAGCCCAGCTTTGGAACCTGCAAAGAACCAACAAACAGAACACTTTGTGGGAAAGACTTCACACTTTTGACTGATGTTCACGTCCACTTTATTCTTCACAGGAAAGATTGAGACAGAACACAGAGAACTAAAAAGAACAGAGAAACACTTCTAATGTCTACTAGAAACAGGAATCACAACAACACAAACACCAGTCTGTTTCTTTATCCACCTCTTCATTAATACATTTTTACTAAACCTTTCCATCACTAAACTGTTATTTGCTAACACACCTTAACAAAATATAAACTACAATTATTTTATATTTAGACAATATTTAAGTGAAAAAAGTGTAGAAAAGAGTGAAAAAAAATATTTCCATATTTGTCTAAGTAACACACAGACTTAGACAGCATTGTGTCAGCATAAACTACAACCACAGTTGGTCCTTTAACAATATCACAAAAGTACAAAATTCAACAGATAAAAATTAACAGTTACATTAAAAAACATTCTTACTGTCAAAATAAATGAAAAAAAAACATTTCTATTTACAAGAGTACTTAAACAAATTTAATTCATGACTGAGTTGAATATTTTCTGTCAATTAACATACACAATCATTACAAAATTAATTGGATCAAACATTTATTTTGATTCACATTTTCACTAAACATTTTCCATCAAGCAAATTCTCCAGTTTGTTACAAAACCTCAAACAACTGAAGATGCTTGTATTTAGACTTTATTCCTAATTACAATTTATGTCTAGAAAGAGGTATCTATCCCGCATGCTTTTTAATGTGTGCATTGAGAGAAGATATATCAATAAAACTCTTGTCACATTCTTTACACTTAAAAGGCTTCTCTCCTGTATGAGTTACGTCTTTTGAGGGTAATATATATATATATATATATAAAAACGTTTGCCACATTCCTTACAAGTATAAGGCTTCTTATGATTGTCTAAAATTTCTCTTACATTCTTTACATATAAAAGGCTTCTCTCCTGTACGAGTTTTCATGTGTGCATTAAGAATAGCCCATTGACTAAAACTCTTATGTCATTCTTTACACGTAAAAGGCTTCTCTCTAGTATGAATTCTCGTATGTCTTTTGAGATCAGATATTTGATAAAAACCTTTTTTACATTCTTTACACTTAAAAGGCTTCTCTCCGGTATGAGTTCTCATGTGTTTTTTGAGATAAGAAACATCAATAAAACTTTTGTCACATTCCTTACAAGTAAAAGGCTTCTCTCCTGTATGAATCTTTATGTGTGTTTTGAGATAAGATATTCGACTAAAACTTCTATCACATTCTTTACACTTTAAAGGCTTCTCTCCTGTATGAATCGTCATGTGTGTTTTGAGACTAGATGTCCGACTAAAACTTCTATCACATTCTTTACACGTAAAAGGCTTCTCTCCTGTATGAATGTTCATGTGTGTTTTAAGATGAGATGATTGACTAAAACTTCTATCACATTCCTTACAAGTAAAAGGCTTCTCTCCTGTATGAGTCATCATGTGTGTTTTGAGATGACATGACTGACTAAAACTTCTCTTGCAGTCTTTACACGTAAAAGGCTTCTCTTTTGTATCACTTTGCATTTGTCTATTGAGAGAAAATATATTAATTAAACGTTTGTCACATTCTTTACACTTAAAAGTCTTCTCTCTGGTATGAGTTCTCATGTGTCTTTTGATATGAGATACATCAATAAAACTTTTGTCACATTCCTTAAAAGGCTTCTCACCTGTATAGGTTTTCATGTGTGTTTTGAGATTACATATCAGACTAAAACTTCTATTACATTCTTTACACGTAAAAGGTTTCTCTCCTGTATGACTTCTCATGTGTGTTTTGAGATAAGATATTCGACTGAAATGTTTATCACATTCTTGACAACAAAAAGGCTTTTCTCTTCTCATGGGAATTTGGAACTGGGACAAGTAACCAAAACTTTTACCACATTCTTTACAAACATGAGGTCTTCCATCAGTGTCAGCTCTCATGTGGGCAGACACATTGTTTGCAATTATTTTTCTTGTACCAGATTTAACAGAGGAAAGTCTCTTTTCTTTTGGAGATTGTTTGTGCTTCTCTGCTGAAGTTTCCTTCTTGGATTTTTTTCTAACACCAGAGTTCCACTGACTTTCTGATATGTGAGACCTGTTCACACTTTGGACATGACTTCTGTCTCTTTTCTTCCTCTGATCTCTGTTCTGTAGGTCTGTCTTGGCATCTGTAGTTGATGTTGATTCTTCATGTAGGTTTCCTTCTTCATCCTCACTCTCAGTTACACTGAAGCTCTTCTGTTTGTTTAGATCTGCTTCACTGTGAGTATTTTCCTCATAAGAAGGAATCTCCATCAAGGTGTCAATCTCCTGCTTTAGATCAAGTTTCTCTTCATTCTGACCGATGGAAATGTGTTCTTGCTCCTCTTTAACCCATAGAAGTTCTTGTTTATCCTGTTCCTCTTTAACCTGTGGAGGTTCTGTTTCCTCCTGTTTTATTTCAATCTGTGGAGGTTCTGGTTCCTTCAGTTCCTCTTTAGTCTGAGGAGGTTCTAGATCCTCTTGTTCCTCTCTGAAGTTCCTCTGCTGGTTCCAGAGATCTTCCTCTTCAGTCACCCAATGCTGGGGGAGGACTGCAGTGACACAAACACAAGAATGAGACTTTTTAAAGGACTTCGTGTATTATTAAGTATGCACTCACTCATACATCCACCAGGGTTTTTCATACATAGAGAATTTGGTGGCGGCCGCCAACACCTAATTTATAAGCGTCACCAGCTCCTGCTGTTTAATCAAACACATGATCAAGTGTTCCCAAGCCGTTTCCCTGTGCCTTGATTACCTGCAAGGGCTGTCGGGCTGGGGTCAGGGCCATATGGCGCCTGGCTGGGGCGTGGGAGGGTGTTCTGCTGGTCGGGGGGATGTGGTCTTATGCCTGGATGGGGCGGCCGTGGTGCAGTGGTAGGGCGGTCGACTCCTGATCAGAAGTGAGCGGGTTCGACTCCCGCCTTGCCCGCCCATGTGTCGAAGTGTCCTTGGGCAAGACACTGAACCCAGAATTGCCTCTGGTGGGAGGTTGGCGCCAGTGTTCAGCAGTGGAGCCACCACCAGTGTGTGATTGTGTGCATGAATGGGTGAATGGGTCTGTGACTGTGAAGTGCTTGGGCCCTCGAAGGAGGGTAGAAAGCGCTATACAAGTATACGCCATAGGTAAGGTAAGCTTACCAGCGAGTGAGAGAACAAGCTCAGAGAGAGATGGACATGCTGAGGGAGTTGATGAACAAGAGAATCACAGATTTGGGTAAGAAGGTAACCATCGCCATAGGAAAAAGAAAAAGACTGCTGTCCTGACCCCAAAACGGAGACATTATAGATGCTTTTGTGGACCTCTTTAAAATAATAAACTTAACCTCTCAACATCATCATATCATAGCTAAGTATCAATGCTGGAGTATCAATACACGCTAATGGAACTCGAAAATGTGGGAAATAAAAGAAAAATAAAAGAGGACAAATTGTCCAATGTAATTTCTTTAAGGCAGAACTTGTGTTCCATGAGTTCACTGGCGGTGCATGAAGATGAAGCATGTTGTGACTGAGTTTGATCACGCTGAACAGAGAGCTTCGTCTAGCAATGCTAACATCAGCGCTAACACAGCTAGCTCTACTGCGGCAGTTTTCCAGGTTCAAATGGATCCTGTTCGGCTGTCATTAATGCTGTTTGGAGATAAACCAGAAGATCTGCAGCAGATCTGTGTCTACAGAACATCTCTGTCTGCATAGTGAACGTTTCTTAATCCACTCTTCAAACCAAACCCAGCAGGGGCAGCACGGATTATTAATTTACACTGGAAATGACCCGCTCATCCAAGGCTTCATTTATATTCTGCACCACAATCATGTAGTTCGGTTCGCATGTGCATTATGCATGTGCAGTGGATGTAGGTGGTGATAGAATAAAAGTTAATATACATTCTAACATCCAATATACATTTCCACTTTTTAAAAAATGTAATGTCTCAAAGTTATTTGTTTATCTGGGCATCCTGAGTTTTTTTATTTATAGGAATATCTTCAGTTCAAAGATGTTATTAGTGTTTTACTTTAATAAATGGGCCTCAGTGAGCAAATATTTAGAGTGTGTTTATATCTGTTAATAGCTTTTGAAATTTTTTATACATGTTTTTATAATATATGTATTAAAGCCATAAAAAATACTTGCAGGATTTTATTTAGTTTTCTGTTGTTGATTCATATTACCTCATTTGATTTAAGAATCGTCTTAATGCCAGAAACAAATGAAGGAGAAAAGCTGAATGATTCATTAAAGGCTTAATAAAATATTGTCTTTATTTTAGTTAGCATATAGCTTAAACACGACAAGTTTAAAGATAATGATGCTTAAGATGTGTGTTTTACATCCATTACATGACCTGATTAGTCAACTAATCTAAAAAAAAAAAAAAATAGAGATTAGTCGACTATTGAAATAATCGTTTCTGGCAGCCCTAATCCTGAAATATCTCCAAACTCTTTTAAGCAGGACATTAGTCTTGGTACTGAGGAAAGTGGATTTTTTTTATAAATAAGATGTTATCAGCAAATAGAGAAACTTTATGAACAGAACTCATAGCATCTTCAATCCTTTCTATTTGAACATCTTGCCGTACAGCATCAGCTAACGGTTTGATACTTAAAATAAATAAAATAGGAGACAGGGTGTTGCCTTGTCTAACTCCTCTTTCTATACTAAATACATCTGAATAGTGTCCGTTGATTTTTACTTTTGATTTTGCATTTTCATACAAACCTTTTATCCATCTCATAAACGTTTTGCCAAATCCAATCTCAGCTAGTGATCTTTCCAGAAATACCCAGTCAATTCAGTCAAAAGCTTTTCCATCCTCTAAGCTGAGAAGCATGGATGGATCTGGAGTTTTTGTCATCAAAATACTCAGAACAGAACAATATAAGAACATGTACTTTAAATGTAATAATGATTTCATTTAGTCATCTGACGTATGGAGGATTGAGGATTGATAAATAATCATTAATGTCAGAAGTGGTTCAAGCTTGGACTCCTTATTTTAGATATGTGGAACCTGAAGATGCTTCCATTCTGTTATGGTGGCTTTTCTGATCCGGGCTGTTGTGTAATTTTACTTTTATTTATTCACCTAACTTATGTGTTGTTTTTTCCCCAAAATATTTGTTCAACTTGCTTAGAAAAAAATAAATAAATAAGAAGAGGTTAAAATCAAACTTAAAAAGAAATGAAAACTAAAGTACATAAACAAAATGCAACCAATATATAAATTATTGGTGTTCAACAGGAGACAAATCCGAATATTCTGAAGCTCCATGCAAAACGTTCAAGTGAAACATTTTAACCCAAAAACAGAAAACTCAAACTCATGACTACGACTGAGCGTCTGTGACCGTTCTAAAGATTAGATTTGTTCGTGAAAGTCACATCTCTATGCAAACAGGCGCGGTGTGTGAGAATCACCTGTTCTTCTGTCTGTTATCTGTTCCTGCACTTGTCCCATCCATTTATAAGGAAAGGTTCCACATGCAACTTTTCTCCTGTTACGCGGATTTCTTTTAGCGTTCAAGGTAATCGAAAGAATCCAGTTAATTTTCAAAATAAAAGATTTCTGACTAAAAAAAAATTTATAATTTATTAAATTTTGATCCACGGCCCGGTGGTTGGGGACCACTGTGCTACAGTAATTTTATTCTTTAACTGTGCTCCCCGCTGCAATAAAAGCCCAATCACTGGTTCCAATCAGAGCTGTGGCTTTCTCCTGCAGGTGTTCGATAAATCATTCATATCTACACACATGTGCAGACTGAAATTACATCATATTTCTCAGTTTGGTGGACCACCCATAAGTCTGTGTTACCTCTTTAATGTTCAGCCTTGCAGATGGACTGTCACTGGACACTTTTGTTTTTCATGTTTCCCACACCTTCAAGCTCCATTGGCGTGTTGACAGAAATCCCTTCTCTAATATTGACCAATCTTGTGAAACTTGAAGAAAAAGAAACAACAAAGAGCAAGTGCAGGAACTTGACCTGCACTCAGGAGGCAGACGTGATGATCATGATTCAGCTTGAGTTGAGCATATGTCAGCATGTGAACCACTTTGAACAAAAGGATCAATCTACAGCGTGATCCAAATGATTATGAAATGATATTTTACTATGATTTTTCTAAATCATCAATGCAAATGACAGTCAGCATAAAGACACTAACCTTTAGAGTTTCTATGAGAAGTTATTGAACAAACCTCCTAAAGAGAACAGGATTTTGTTCAGAAACAATGTATTGTATCAGATAAAACAGCCGGGCTGCTTAAAGCAACTGAATCTAAAATGTGGAGAAGGTTTTAACTGATTGTTTTTAGGGCTGTATCGAGTATCTGGGTGCTCGGATACTCGCGATCTGTTCCCGAAAATTTGAGTGCGAATTCACTATGCCCAAGATTGCTGACTCATGACCTTCATAAATATAGTAGAGTGTATATTATCAAAATATTATCTGAGGACGATGATTTTTTGCTCTGAAATGCAGGTTGGATTTTAGGTCTATGAACTAAAACAAAGCCGAAAAAGCAGTGATGCCGTCACCGGAAGTAAACACATCTTTATATCGCTGAAGCTTCCGGTTTTCAAAATAAGACTAGCGAGAGCTTTTTCCCATAAAACACCTGAGACTGAAGTTCCGCTCACAGACATAATGTCTGCATTAACAGATCCTCCTTCAGAGTGAGAGAAGCCCCGGCACTGAGAAAATCTTTGAAGAATTTCATTTTTTGTATATTTTTGTAGAACTCTCCTCACAATAAATAAATCTGATCTATGTGTCTTCCATTTATTGGAGGTGTGGGGTGCTCGCGCGCACCGGCTGCATCAGTGCGCATTCGGGGGGGCTGCTTTCCATGGGGGTTCCATGGAAACGCGCATAGCAGAATATCAGACTTCTATTCACGTTTGCATGGACTAGAATGCGCGCCGACACAGCCGATGTGTCAACCTTAAAATTCAAAGACGCGCGCACGGTCTCCAGCTCAGGATCACATGTTGGACAGGCGGGAGCAGCGGATCCCCGCGCGGTGAAAGAGGGTGGGCCACAGGTTTGCGGCTCGGAGCTTGGGGAGTTCTGGTTTAACAGAAACAGCCAGCACGTCAAAAAAACATATCCCTCGACATCATATCTGTCTCCCATTCATACTAAGAGAGACATCCACAAACGGAGCTGGTAGCTCCTCCTACACGCGGCGCTGTGACAGAAACACTTTTTAACAAGCCGCCAGCAGCAAACTCCCCACGCGGGGCACGCAAATTTGTCGCGCGAATCGCGTTTAGTGCTTCATGGCTCCTCCTCCGCCCAGCTAACTGGAGGAATGAATGAATGAGGGAGTGAGGAGGTACTGGAAAGCCCGCCGATGTCCCGCCTCCAGAGCCATATACCTCACTGTGATTGGTTCATTCAGCTCCGCACACAACAACTGTCATTCATATCAACCTTGCGGGTCGCACGAACAGTAATCTTTCAAATGAAGACGCGAGTTTGAGGCCCCTGGGTTAAAGTGTTCCAGAGCTCTTTCATCATGATGATTCTGTTTCTAGACATTCAGGCGCACAGTTTGGATCCAGATAGCAGCTCAGACGAGGAAAACAAAGATGTTGATGGATGTATTTGTCTGCAGGTGGATGCAGTGAACATACCTATGCGGTGGAGCTGAAGCTGTGGGTTCCAGGTGATATCCAGCAGTCTGCGCTGACCACAGAGCTCCTCATTCTCATTCTGGACGATGGTTCCTTCACAGAGTCTGAAGGTTTCTTCAGCAGCAGAAAGTTGTTCTCTGACAGACTCTTTCTGAGCAAATGAAGACATGGTTCCTGCAGCTGCAGAAGATCTTCAGCTCCAACAAACACCAAAGTCCTCTGAACAGCAGCAGCTCCGATCATCTGCTAGTCTCACAATCACAGAAAAAAGCTCCAAACAGAAACTTTTCTCCTGCTTTGAGATTTCCCTGAAAGTTCCTGTGATCCTGCAGGAGTCAGTTCTGCTCAGCCTGCAGACAAACAGAAAAGACTCTGGAAGCTTCCACATGGAAACTTCCAGACAAAGGAATCCAAGCAACAACATCTGATTGGTTCCTTTTGGAGGGAAAGCTGCAGCAGTCTTTCTGTGATTGGTTCAGCCGTCCCTCCCCCACTAGTCCACTGCACAGGGGTCAACATTCCAGGGGGGGTTGCTCATCTCATCTCATCTTCAGAGTTTCTTTCTATTGTTTCTGCCTCACTGGCTCTTTCAAAATAAAGGCTTGTTTAACAAGAAACATTTCAACAGAAAAAGATGAAAATATATAGAAATACAAACAATGAAATCTTATCAGCAGGAAACCTAGTTTCTGCACACATGTTACTGTTAGGCTCATGCTGAGTAGAAGAGGTTTTTGTGTCAATAGATTTTGAAATACTGTATATATGTTTCATTAAGTATATATTTTAAAGAGCGGCTAGGTGGATCAGTGGGCTATGTGAAGGGCTGGCATGCAAGAGCCCTGGGTTCGATTCCGAGGGTTGTCCACTGATACCCATCCAGATTGGGTCTAGATTGGGTCCTTAGGCAAGACCCTTGACGCTGCGGCCTAACTGGGTCCCTGTGCCCCTCAAGTACAGGGTTGTGTCAGGAAGGGCATCTGACATAAAAACCAAATCACTGATGTGAAACAGTGGGTGCTGTTAAGCTGTGGTAATGCCGAAAGTGAAAGAAGAAAAAGTATATGTTTTCCCATAGCAAAGCAAAATTGAAGATGAGATCTCATTTACGTCTCCTAGACATGAATGAGACGTGTTTGAGACAACACAGGCTTTCTCACTCGTCTCGAATGTTTCTCCTGAGAAATAAGTCTCACAGTGAGCACTGTCTGAGATCTCAAAATTCTCTCACAACTGTCTCTTCTTGAGATCTCAGTTAAGAGAAAGATGAGACGTATTTCAGCGTTATCAAGTATGTCTCAATTTGTTCTCTGTACTTTCTCAGCTGTCTCAGTCATTTGTATGCATGGTTCTGTCTCTTGTTGCTCAATAAGGTCACAGTTTAGTCTTTTCATTGTCTCAGCAAAAAGAAAAGTGAGACCAACTCAAGTGCTCAAATAAGTCTCATTTCTTTCTTGCACATGATCAGTTTATCAGGAACAAATCAATTATGATGTATTTATATTCAACTTACAAAAGTTGTTTATTTCTTACACATTTCACAAAACTCATTCATATTTTCAAGCTAAAGTCAAACCATTACTGTAAGACCTGATGTGCTCAAAAGACATCTTTTTGAACTTTAAAAAACATAAAATTTCAAGATAACATTGCAGCGTCATTTTAATAAATTTTTATGTTGACAGTTGTGTAAATTACACTTGGGATTTTTTTTAATTATTAATTGTTTCAAGCATGGTCAATTACAGCATATTTCAATCAACATAGAGACATCACATATATAAATAACCAAAATTAAATCACCCTCAGATTCAAAGAGTATACATCCTAGTACCTCTTGGATATCCTTCTTTCCATTATATAAACTAAATAATTGATGCTTGAAACAGGAAGGGAAGACGCAAAACTTATTTAATCCCTTCCCCTCTATAATCTGCATAATTTAACACTTATACATGATTGCTATAGTTAATATTTATTTTTAGATATTTATCTAAATATAGTACCTAATACTAATTTTGTCCAGCTATGTATTTATGTCAGTAATCAGTTACCCTTACCAATAATAATATATCAATACTAATATAGTTCCTATAAGATTATTTAACCAACATTTCCAATATCACCTAAGTGCACCACCCATTATTTAACACTGGGTCCATTCACCCTCGTGACCATTATTCACCTCCACCTCTATACTGAAACAATAACATTTCTTTGTATCTTTTTTTACATTTATGGATATTGGAGCATTGTTTGAGCTCCTCACTTAACACTTGCCACAGTTTGTTGCCACACACTGACACGCAGATATATTTCTTGTTAGTTCTTGCAAATTGTATATTAAATTCTCTGTATCCTCTTAAGTTATAGCCTTTTTTGTTTTCAGAGAATCGTTTTTGAATGTTATTAGGTAATGAATTTCTATTAGCCTTGAATATAATTTGTGATGTCTGAAATTTTACCAAATCAAATATTTTCAAAATTTTAGATTGGAGGAATAAATCATTTGTATGTTCAAGGTATCTAGCTCCATGAATAATTCTCATTGCACGTTTTTGAATTAAAAATAAAGGTTGTAATGCTGTTTTATAATTATTGCCCCAAATCTCAATACCATAAATAAGACATGGTAAGATCAGAGAACAATATAGCAGGTATCTACTTTTATAGTCTAATATGCGCTTTACTTTATTTAAAATAAAAATGTTTTTTTGACACTTTGTTCTGCGTGTTTCTGATGTGTGGCTTCCAACTTAACTTATTGTCAATAATGAGTCCCAAAAATTTATATTCATTTATACTTTCGATGGTCACATTATTAAGTTTGATCGTTCGTTCTGTATTGACTTCATTGTGACCGAAGAACATTACTTTTGTTTTACTTAAATTTAATGATAGTTTATTGTAATTCATCCAGCTATTCAAGTGTTTTAACTCTTTATTTACTACATTAATAAGGTCATTGTGGTTATCTGCTGAGTAAAATATGTTTGTATCATCTGCAAATAATATCAGATTTAAGAGTTTAGATACATTAAATATGTCATTGATGTAAATATTAAATAATAAGGGACTCAGAATTGAGCCTTATGGGACGCCACAGTCTCTTTAGTATCCAACACAAATGTTCACAAATTGTGTTCTTCCGACCAAGTAAGATTCAATCCAGTTTAGAGCAACTCCTCTGACACCATAACTCTCTATTTTTTTTAAGTAGAATGGAGTGATTCAGTGTGTCAAATGCATTTCTTAAATCCACAAAAATTGCAATTGCACACTTCTCTTTAGATAGATAGATAGATAGATAGATAGATAGACCTTTATTGTCATTATCACAAGGACAATGAAATTGCAGCAACCGTTTCAGTGCAAGTGGCATAAAAAAATACAGAACATAATATAAAAAATACGATATAGAGTACAAAAAATATGTAGAAAAATATATACAATGAACTGTGCCATATAAGACTATGAGCATATATGTACATTATGGATGTGCAAAAAAAGCGGGTATTTAAATAACCAGATTTACATATGCATATGTACATAAGCAGTATATAAATATATGGACATAAACTGTACAGTGTGATGAGCAGTTATCTGTGTGAGTTTGAGTTTAACATGGATACTGCTTTTGGAAAGAAGCTGTTTTTCAGTCTGTTTGTTTTTGTTTTGATGCCTCTGTAACGCCTTCCAGAGGGCATCAGGGCAAACAAGTCCGATCCGGGGTGTGAACTGTCCTTGATGATGTTTTGAGCTCTGCTGAGGCAGCGTGCAGAGTAGATGTCAGGCAGGGTGGGGAGGGAGCATCCAATGATCTTCTGAGCTGTGTCTACCACTCTCTGGAGCCTCTCCTTGTCTGTGATGGTGCAGCTGCCGAACCAAACTGTGATGCAGTACGTGAGCAGGCTCTGGATGGATGACTGGTAGAAGGTCAGCAGCACGTTGGTGCAGAGGCGGTTCTTCCTGAGGACCCTCAGGAAGTGCAGACGCTGCTGAGCCTTTTTGATGACAGCTGTGATGTTGGCTGTTCAAGAGAGGTTGTTAACAAGGTTCATGTTTATAGTAGTTTAAATCAGTTTGAGATGAGGACGCCGAGGAACCTGATGGTGTGGACCCTCTCCACAAACTCACCATTGATGTGGAGGGGGGCTGGGTCAGGGCTGTGCTTCCTGAAGTCGATGATGAAATAGGATGTGTACATGCATCTTAATAGATATTATGTTTGAGTTAAATATGTTTGCTAAAATATTGATAAATGTTGGTGTAACAGGCTAAAAATGTTAATGTAAGTTTATATTACATGTAACTGATGTTGCAGTTGTATTCGGATAACTTTAGTGGCAGGAAGTGTCTTGATGCGTGATTTTTGGAAAAAAGAGTCACTGTCCTTCCCTTTATACAATTTATTTTTTGCACTTTCTTAAAAATTGAGAAAGTACAAATAAAACCATAAAAATATATTTTAAAGCACAAAATGAAGAAGATGTACTAGACAAGAATGTAAAACTATAATATGATAACACGGTCTAAGATTAAGGTGCTGCCTGCTTCCCAAGTTTTAAATCCAACTAAAGTCCAATAAAGACACAGCAGCTGCCAAAATGCATCCTAACCAATAAAAGGCTATAACGGCCGCATGACCAAGGTATGATAGGTGCATGCATGCATGAATATAATGAACAATCTCATTTCAGCCAAATGGCTCCAACATTACATATCCTTCACAATGTAACTCTGGGAAGATTGTCATTGCCAAATTTGTGTGGTGGGGGTTAGATTTTGTAGGGATAAAAGAAAATTATTTTAATGTGGAGTTGTGCATAGTAAAGATGTGACAAATGACGGCACCCTCAAGGGCATTTTTTTAAAGGCTAAAACAATTAAATAGGTACATTTAACAATAACACTAATCTACAAATTTGAATGGATAGGAATTTTGAAAATGGCATTTTTTGGATTCACAGAATTAACGTTCTTTACAACTCTTTTTAAAAATTTTAATTA
>NW_023416956.1:26841-31105 GCF_002922805.2 Oryzias melastigma | reverse complement strand
AGGCAGTACAGCAGAGGGCTCAGCACACAGCCCTGAGGAGAGCCGATGCTGAGTGTGCAGGTGGAGGAGAGGTGGGGGCCGAGTCTTTCAGCCTGTGAGCGGTCTGAAAGTAAGTTGTAGATCCAGTTGCATGTGGGGGGAGGGATGCCAAGAGTGGCCAGTTTCTCACAGAGTCTGTCCGGGATTGTTGTGTTGAAGGCTGAACTGTAATCCACGAAGAACATCTGAGTGAAGCTCTGCTGCTGCTCCAGGTGGCTCAGTGTGGAGTGAAGAGCTACAGCGATGGCGTCCTCAGTGGATCTGTTCGCTCGGTATGCAAACTGATGAGGGTCCAGGACCGTTGGGAGATGATCTTTGATGTGTTGAAGGACGAGCCGTTCAAAACACTTCATTACCGCCGGGGTGAGGGCCACTGGACGGAAGTCATTGAGGCTGGTGGTCGGAGACTTCTTTGGAACTGGGATTATTGTTGAATTTCAGGCAGGATGGGACCTCTGCCTGGGCCAGGGAGAGGTTGAAGATCTTTGTGAAGGAACGTGGCACTGAATCGGGAGCCGAGAGCCGCTGCACCTACGCGCGCCGCCATATTTATAATTATCTATATATATATATTTATCCAGTCCCTCTGTAATTTCTTCAACCGCTTTAATTACTGCCATTGTCGTAGATCTCCCAGCTCTAGAACCATATTGCTTCACATTTATAATTGTATGTTTATCTAGGAATTCTATTACCTTCTATAAAAAAAAATAAAAAAATTCTAAGATTTTGGAAAATTGAGGGAGTAGAGAAAAAGGTGTATAATTGGTATATTTGTGTTTGTTTCCATTTTTATAAATTGGAATCACTTTTGCATTTCAATTGGAAATGTCCCAGTTTGTAGTGATAAGTTACATATGTATGTTAACGGTTTGGAAATGTAATTCATGACTTTTTAAACTATTGTCTATGTTATGGCAGTCAGTTGAGTTTTTACTTCTAAATCTATTTACAATGATAATCAACTCTTTTTCATTGTGGTGGACCAAGCAGCCAAAAAGCTGGACAGAGGGCAAAATGTATAAAAAAGGTTGGAAATGTAATTTTCTTTTCAAAAAATTATTTAAATTAAAGCCGCAAGCGGCATTGGATGGCCCGCAGTCGCTACCCGCCCTCACCCTCCCCGCCCACTCCCTTGCCGCCCAACCTCTCCCTCGCCACTCGCTCCTACGCACCAACGCCGCGCACGCTGCACGCCCCTACGCACTGTCGCCCCCCTTCACACTGACCTTTGACCTGAATTCCCCTGCTAAGCAGCCACTCTGCACCACTAACCCCCCTCCCTTTACTGTATAGCTGGACTGTGATGTAAGTGAGAAATTGCTTAAAAAGGCACCTTTTTCAAAATGTCGCCTTTTCTCTTAGAGTTATCTCCATTTTATGTTTTGTTCGCCTGAGGTCACAACAGATTGACGTTAGTTTCACAAGAATCGGCCAAAGTAAATTTTTTGATCTCCTTAGCAACGGAAGTTATTTGCTTACCACGCCCACAATCCCTATATTATCATATTTTAAGTTATAACACTTGTTAAAGCTTTAACTTGGGATGTAAGTGAGAAATTGCTTAAAAAGGCGCTTTTTTCAAAATGGCCGCTTTTCTGTTAGTGTTATCTCCATAGTAACCATTTTATGTTTTGTTCGCCCGAGGTCACCGAACAGATGGACGTTAGTTTCGACCAAAGTACATTTTTGGATCCCCTTAACAACGGATGTTATTTGCTTACCACGCCCACATTCCTTATATGGTCATATTCTATGATGTTATCCCCGACGCGTGGCATGGGCTTTCGTTTGCGTATCTCGAAACATATTTTTTTGGCCCCATAAACGATTTTTGGCCCATTAATTTTTTTTACAAAAACGCTCGCCGTGATGTCATCTTTTTTGGGTGGGTCACGCGCAACATGCCAAAAATTCATTTTCAATTTTCCCTACGTGTCATAAAATTTTGTGGTACTTTTCGTTCATGTGGCGGGGTGAAATTTTGGCTCAAAGGCGCAGAAAGATTGAATGTTTAAGCAAAAACAATATAGTCCTTGGAGTCAGTAGACTGCTGCTGCGGGCCATAATAACACACTGGGCCCTTAAAAGAGGTCAACTAAACAATAAGGGAACTCAGGCAAAAGGCAACATAAGTTAGCAAAGTAACATGAACTTGAACAGACTGAAAACTGACCTAACTTAAACAGAGACACAAGGGAACATATAGTGGGTGATCAATCCACTGAAGAAACACAAGGGGGGACTGAAAAGGACAAACTCTAACTACAAACAATATTCAAAAACAAATAATATATCTGTTAAAGTGGGCTGCACGGTGGCGCAGTGGTTAGCGCTCTTGCCTCACAGCGAGAAGGCCCCGGTTCGAATCCCGGCTGGGACCTTTCTGTGTGGAGTTTGCATGTTCTCCCCGTGCATGCGTGGGTTTTCACCGGGGACTCCGGCTTCCTCCCACCGTCCAAAAACATGCTTCATAGGTTAATTGGTGACTCTAAATTGCCCCTAGGTGTGGATGTGAGAGTGAATGGGTGTGTGACAGACTGGCGACCTGTCCAGGGTGTACCCCGCTTTCGCCCTTCAGAAGCCGGGATATGCTCCGGAACCCCCGCGACCCCAAAAGGGACGAAGCGGTCAGGAAAATGGATGGATATCTGTTAAAGTGTTTACTAAATCTAACATAAAGTTGCCTTTAAGAAATGAATGACACTAACTAGAAAATAAAGCAAATGATATTTGTCTATACAAATATTAATATACCCCCCCCACTCTTGGCCATGCTAAGGTCCATTCGGTTGCTTGCTGTTGTGGTTGATTGCTGCCAAGTGCTCATGTTGGTTTGTCAGGCCTGACTTCATTCATCCAGCAGATGGCGGCATCAACAGCAAGCACCATGGTCTTCTGGGGCCAGCAACTCAAAATAAACAAAACAAATATATTAATAAACTTAAACCGAAATAGAAATAGAAATATGGTGTGTTATGCATTTACTGCCCTGATGGTCCTGTGATGGCGGCAGCCACCACACTCATTAACTGGAGATAGATAAAGTGTGTTTGGATTATGTGTGACTAATGTACTTTCATTTATCTTCTCCCTGCATATTGGAATTTTTGCTGATGTTATGGAGGAGAATCATTGACTGTATAAAAGAGTTAATGGACAGAGCAAACCCCCCCTCCTTCCGTGTTTCATATAGGAAGTACCACTGGGTTGCAAAAAGGCCAAAGTCCCATTGACTTACATTGGGAAACAGACAGTTATTTCTCAGTCATTTTATATGTCAGAATAATCATTCTTCCTCTGCTGCTTTCTGCTTATCTTCTTTTATCTAATCCTAATTTTTTTAAAGATTTTCTTCCATTTTCACAAGTTATTAGAGTTATACATTGACCAATCAGAAGGCTCAATAAGTAGGGCTGAAACGAGTATCGCGATCTGCTCCCAAAATTTCAAATACGGATATTCGCGTCGTCCAAGCTCACTGATTCGCAATGGAGTAAATGTAGTAAATTGTAGCAAAAGATGATCATAATATCATCAGGGAACAATGTATTTTGCTCTGAAATGCAGATTAATGTTGGATTTTAAGTCTACGAACTAAAATAAAGTCCAAAAGAGCCGCCGTACTTCCACCGGAAGTAAACACATCCTCTTGACGGTGAAGCTTCCGGTTTTCACCATCGCCACCTAAGTGATGATCCACAGCCCTATCAATAAACGTTTGTGGGTCTGACGTCGAACGTGTGGGGGGTTTGATTGACATATGACGGGTAGCCAATGGGAGCAGACTTCATCAATGTGGTCCGTAAAGACCTTTTAACACCTACTTTACAATTCAACAATGTACCAATCATTGTCCTACTGTTGTTTTCCTCAATGGAATGTACCAATGCAGCAGTTTGAAACAACAAGAGGAGCATGCTGTCGACATTTTTAGATGAGGATTTACTCTGTAGAAATAGATTTCACTCTGAGGTTATGTGCTTTGGACTATTTTTGGTTTGTTTAACGTTCGTTTTTCATTTATTTCACTGTTTCATTGTAGCTTATAAATTATAAGTTGTGTATCATACGGAATGGTACAGCTCCTCCATAAAATCACCAACCAAAGTTTCATCTTCGCCGCACTTTTCCAGCTTGCACCCTGAATTAGACGCAGCCGTCTGAGGAGCGCGAGACAAACTTGAAAGGACCTGGTCATATTTTCAAACAGATAAAAAGATCC
>NW_023416956.1:20138-26803 GCF_002922805.2 Oryzias melastigma | reverse complement strand
TTCAAACAGAAAGAAGATCCAGCTGTTCACTTGTTAGGATGGTTATTTATTTTAAATACAGCTGATCAGACTAACGTGGCCGCATGTAAAGAGACGAGTTGCGGCGTGCGCGAGGGGGACACGCGCCGGTCTGCAGCAGCGTCACCCAAATCCTCCTTTTATCTCGACTAAAAGGAATAAATGTAAGTAAATCCAAAAGGACCGCTGACAGAATCAAATGTTGGAATGGTTCTCCCTCAAAGGCTTCAACAATGACTTGTATAATTCTCTCGAGCCGTTATTAAAGTAGAAGCTGTTTACATCCCAAAGGTCTCATGGTCGAGGCGTGGAAAGAGGTGGACGGTTGCAATAAACTCACTCCAGATTGGCGACACTACTTCCTATAGATTCCATGATTCAGCTATGACTCACAGAGAGTCAGACCAATCACTGAAGATGGGTTGCAGCCATTTGCAAATGACGATAGCCGTTTCAGGAAGGGACGGTGAAAGCGGCAGCCTACTTTCGCGAGGAGTGGAAGTAATGCATTTCCAATGGGGGACCTCATGGCTCGATAAGTCCATTATTTTTACAGTCAATGAGGAGAATACGCTACAGGGCTGTGCTTTTCTGTCTGTTTGTCTGAATTGACAGTGGCTAAATAAAGTAATTGACCAGCAGAGCTGTGCTGAAGCTATCTGCTGCACTCAGACTGATGAGAAAAGCACAGAGAAGAAGTTTGTTGACTTCAGTCTTCTTCACACCTCCTGATGGAGCTCTGTGATCTGACCTCAGTCCTGAGCTCAGCCGTCAGAACTGGATTAAGGAGCCCAGCTTTGGAACCTGCAAAGAACCAACAAACAGAAAGCCACACTGTGGGAAAGACTCCACACTTCTGACTGATGTTCACGTCCACTTTATTCTTCACAGGAAAGATTGAGACAGAACACTGAGAACTAAAAAGAACAGAGAAACACTTCTAATCTCTACTAGAAAACAGGAATCACAACAACACAAACACCAGTCTGTTTCTTTATCCACCTCTTCATTAATACATTTTTACTAAACCTTTCCTTCACCAAAATGTTATTTGCTAACACACCTTAACAAAATATAAACTGCAATTGTTTTAGATTTAGACAATATTTAAGTGAATCACATAAACAGTGCAAAAAGAGTGAAAAAAAATATTTCCATATTTGTCTAAGTAACACACAGACTTAGACAGCATTGTCTCAGCATAAACTACAACCACAGTGGGTCCCTTAACAATATCATAAAAGTACAAAATTCAACAAATAAAAATTAAGAGTTACATTAAAAAAACAAATCTTACTGACAAAATAATAAAAAAAAAATTCTATTTACAAGAGTACTTAAACGTAATTCATGAATGAGTTGAATATTTTCTGTCATTAAACATTTAGAATCATTACAAAATGAATTGGATCACACATATATTTTGATTCACATTTGCACTAAACATTTTCCATCATGCAAATTCTCCATTTTGTTACAAAACCTCAAACAACTGAAGATGCTTGTATTTAGACTTTATTCCTAATTACAATTTATGTCTAGAAAAAGGTATCTATCCCACATGCTTTTTAATGTGTGTATTGAGAGAAGATTTATCAATAAAACTCTTATCTCATTCTTTACACTTAAAAGGCTTCTCTCCTGTATGAGTTCTCATGTCTTTTGAGAGTAGATATATCAAAAATAATGTTTGCCACATTCCTTACAAGTAAAAGGCTTCTTATGATTGTCTAAAATTTCTCTTACATTCTTTACACGTAAAAGGCTTCTCTCCTGTATGAGTTCTCATGTGTGCATTACGAATAGCCCATTGACTAAAACTCTTATCTCATTCTTTACACGTAAAAGGCTTCTCTCTAGTATGAATTCTCGTATGTCTTTTGAGATCAGATATTTGAGAAAAACCTTTTTTACATTCTTTACACTTAAAAGGCTTCTCTCCGGTATGAGTTCTCATGTGTTTTTTGAGATGAGAAACATCAATAAAACTTTTGTCACATTCCTTACAAGTAAAAGGCTTCTCTCCTGTATGAATCTTTATGTGTGTTTTGAGACTAGATTTTCGATTAAAACTTCTATCACATTCCTTACAAGTAAAAGGCTTCTCTCCTGTATGAATCTTCATGTGTGTTTTGAGATTACATGTCCGACTGAAACTTCTATCACATTCTTTACACGTAAAAGGCTTCTCTCCTGTATGAATCTTCATGTGTATTTTGAGACTAGATTTTCGATTAAAACCTCTATCACATTCTTTACAAATAAAAGGCTTCTCTCCTGTATGAATCTTCATGTGTGTTTTGAGACTAAATTTTCGATTAAAACTTCTATCACATTCTTTACACGTAAAAGGCTTCTCTCCTGTATGACTTAGCATGTGTCTATTGAGAAAAGATACATGAATAAAACGTTTGTCACATTCTTTACACTTAAAAGGCTTCTCTCCAGTATGAGTGCTCATGTGTCTTTTGAGAGAAGATACATCAATAAAACTTTTGTCACATTCCTTACAAGTAAAAGGCTTCTCTCCTGTATGAATCTTCATGTGTCTTTTGAGACTGGATATCAGACTAAACCTTCTATCACATTCTTTACACGTGAAAGGCTTCTCTCCTGTATGAATCTTCATGTGCCTTTTGAGATGAGATATCAGACTAAACCTTCTATCACATTCTTTACACGTGAAAGGCTTCTCTCCTGTATGAATTCTCATGTGTCTTTTGAGATGAGATATCCGACTAAAACTTCGATCACATTCTTTACACGTAAAAGCCTTCTCTCCTGTATGAATCTTCATGTGTGTTTTGAGACTGGATATCCGACTAAAACTTCTATCACATTCTTTACACGTAAAAGGCTTCTCTCCTGTATGAATTCTCATGTGTCTTTTGAGATGAGATATTTGACAAAAATTTCTATCACATTCTTTACACGTAAAAGGCTTCTCTCCTGTATGAATTCTCATGTGTCTTTTGAGATTGGATATTGGACAAAAAATTCCATCACATTCTTTACACGTAAAAGGCTTCTCTCCTGTATGAATCTTCATGTGTGTTTTGAGATGAGATATTCGACTAAAACTTTTGTCACATTCTTTACATGTAAAAGGCTTCTCTCTTGTATGAGTTCTCATGTGTCTTTTGTAATTGGATCCATTGCTAAAATGTTTGTCACATTCTTTACATTGAAAATGCTTCTTTTCTATGTGAGTCCTCATATGAGTTCTGAATTTTAACCAAGAGCCACAACTTTTACCACATTCTTCACAGACATGAAGTCCTTCATCTGACTTTGTTTTCATGTGGGCAGACATATTTTGAGGAGTTCTTGTTCCTTTACCAGACTTTAAATGGGAAACTCTTTTTTCTTTAGTGGATTGTTTGCGTTTTTTAACCAAAGTTGTTTTCTCTGATTTTTTTCTAACATCAGAGTCACACTGACTTTCTGACATGTCTTGGACATGACTTCTGTCTCTTTTGCCTCTCTGATTTCCGTTTTGTGGGTCTGTCTCATTATCTGTAGTTGATGTTGATTCTTCATGTTGGTTTTCTTCTTCATCCTGACTCTCAGTTACATTAAAGTTCTGCTGATTGTTTAGATCTGCTTCTCTGTTCTCATTTTCCTCATAAGAAGGGATTTCCATCAAGGTATAACTCTCCTTAATCTGTATAGTTGCTGGTTCCTCCTGCTCCTCACCAATGTGTGGGGATTCTGGATACTCTTGCTCCTCTTGAATCTGTGGAGGATCTGGTTCCCTCTGTTCCTTTTCTGTCTGTTGAGGTTCTGGTTCCCCCGGTTCCTCTTTTATCTGTTGAGGTTCTTGTTCTTCCTGCTCCTCTTTTGTCTGTGTAGGTTCTGGATCATTCTGTTCCACTCTGAAGTTCCTCTGCTGGTTGCAGATATCTTCCTCTTCTATCAACCAATGCTGGGGGAGGTCTGCAGTGAATACAAGAAAGTATTATCCAAGAAAGGATCAGTTTTTTTGTATGGTTAAATACCAAAGACATTTTAAATCACCTCAGTTAGAAACCCTACAATTTTACATTTTTAAAGCCCATCTGTACTATCATCCATTTTCTAAATCCTCTCAATCCTTTTCAGGATCATAGGAATCTTGAAGTCTATAAGTGTGGATTTGAGTCACAGGACAACAACTTGAGTCATTAATTTTACAACCTTAAATTCAACTCAAGACTTTAAAAGCCGTAACTAGTGACTTGACTAGATCTTCCTTGCAGCGGTCGACTCCTGATCGGAAGATTGCAGGTTCGATTCCCACCATGTGTCAAAGTGCCTTGGACAAGACACTTGTCCAAGAATTGCCTCTGGTTGAAGGATGCAGTGGAGCAACCACCAGTGTGTGAATGTGTGTGTGAATGGTTGAAATCGCTCTGTGACTGTGAAGCGCTTTGAGCCCTCGAAGGAGGGTAGAAAGCGCTATATAAGTATACGCCATTTACCATTTAACAAAGTAACGTGTACTGCTCAGAGCAAAACCATGTCCTCAAACTAGATTGGCCTTCACTGAAGCAGGTTATTTACACTGGTGTACACGAGCGTTTTTGGTTTACCTCGGTCAGAGATGTACTGGTCTAGTGTATAAAGAGTCTGTCTCAAGAGTGTCTTGAGACGGGTGGGATAAAAATCAAACATTACCCACATTCCATTGATAACAAAGCTCCCAACAACAACAGAAAGCTATTCAAATTAGGCTTGATTGTTGATCCACTTCACCCCAAATTTCAAGCTCTCCCTCAAAACTAAATGTTATGTGTTGATGAGCAAAAGGTTCCATTCAGAAGCAGATCATCCCTAAAGCAGTATATTCCAAAAAAAGCCAAACAAATGAGGATACACATGAATTGTCCGGTACATTCTTTTGATTTATAGAGGGAAAATTAAGCCAGCATCAGGCCAGCAAACATGGAGCCAGTGGAAACATTGCCAGGGTTTTTGACAGCAGCACATTCAAGTTTTTTTCAAAATAAAACTCAGTCTTAAAAAACATCTTCCTAAAGCAGTAAATATGTTGTTTTTATTTTTATATTACTCTCTCGTTTAATAACTTCTTCTGAACAGAAACTATATGAATTTCTGTGTAGCAGAAGATAATACACTTAAAACTTAATCTTAAAATAAACAGTTCTGATAATAGATTTAATCATCATTTCACTCAGTCATCTGACATGTGTACATTTTGGTAAAACATAAAGTCTTATAATTTTATTAGAGGTGTCAGGCGATTAAATTTTTTAATCGCGATTAATCGCATTTTGTCCAGAGTTAACTCGCGATTAATCGCACATTTACACGTGGCCTTTTTTTAAGGAAAAAAATGTGTGGTTCGTGGAATTTAGCAGTTCTACATTAATTATGAAAACAAGAATGACAAAATTTATAGTTTTCATCAGAAATACTTTATTTTGTAACATTGTATTGAGATAAACTTTCTTAACAATAAAAGGCTGTAACATAAAATGCCTAACAAAAGTCCAAGTGCAAGTGAAGGGCATTTTAAATTCAAAACTTCAATCAACGTTCAGTAAAATAAAATCAAAAACATCAAAAATAACATTTCCATAACACTTTCTTGTTCATTTTTTGTCAGGACCAAATCTTTTCCTCCTCTACTAAACTACAGTGATAAATGAAATAGAGATTTATCATTTCCAATTAACTTTTGTTTTTTAAAACATTAAAGACTGACAAAAGCGGGATACTCTGTGGACAGTTTGACAGTCTGTTACTGCCGCCGCGTTCTCTGGCTGCAGCTCAGCGGAGCTCACGCCATGAATATGCCGGCAGACAGACCGCTATGCTGGGGTTGGATCACGCTTAAACCTCCAGAACATTTAAAACGTCCCCCGGTGCGCTTGCTGTTCGGAACGTCGGGGGTCCGCAGCTCTCGGGATGCGGCGCCGGACGCGAGCCGGTACCACCAGCCGTGGTACTGGACGCGAACCGGAGCCGGGTGAGGGTGCAGGAGATCTCCAGGTCCTAGCGCCGGCCGGTTTTAGCTAGGTGGTTGGAGACCTGCCTGTGATCTAGTGAGAGCAGCCGGTGAGTTAAAGGGCGGGACGCCCACACGCGCGGTATGGAAAGGCACGTATGAGAAAGTCCACGATCAATGCGTCAAAAAAATGGTCGGCGTCAAGCACACGTCAGATTAATGCGTTTTTAACGCGACAAATCTGACAGCCCTATATATTTATGTAATAAATTTGTTTCCATCTTTGTATCTATTGTAGCTAGCTTTGTATCTTTCTTTGTTTCTATTGTATCTATCTTTGTAGCTATCTACCTATATATATATATATATACCAATTTATATATTTGTATCTATCCTTTTGTCTATTGTGTCTATCTTTGTAGCTATCTTTATAGACATTTATTGTATATTTGTGTTCATCTTTGTTTCTTTTGTATATCTTTGCATTTATCTTTATATCTATTTTATTAGTCGGTCTGTTTATTTATTTATTTTTTTATTGTTCATAGTTTTTACTTACCTTCGAGTATATAAAAATAATTAATAATAATAATAATTTACAATTAAATTTATGTAATTTGTAATAATAATTATATCATAATTTTGTGGTCAATTAATGGTGTAGACAAGACAAAAGAGGTGGCACATTACACATTTT
>NW_023416956.1:12552-20129 GCF_002922805.2 Oryzias melastigma | reverse complement strand
TTTGTTCATTATTTTACAGTATCCATATTCATTTCACCTCCTGTTGATTATATTTTCCTTCACTTTTCTTTGATAATCATCACTTCAGTCACGTGCTCCACCTGTGTACCGCGAGAACACTTACCTGTTGGATCAATAACACCGCTAGACGCCTCATTTACGGTCAGCGCCTCTCCGCTAGAATCTCATGTATTTTATCGCGGTGTTTGGACAGGTTACAGCCGTTACCGCCCTTACAATCCGTGTGTTTGTTACACTAGAAACCGCGTCTGCTGTCTGCATCTACTTAGAAAAACACAGACACAGCTCGGACCTTTTTAGTCGCGGCCGATCTGCAGCCTGGATGAGGACCCCCGCCCCTCTGCCTGTGGAGAAGCAGCGTTGATCCACGTCCTCCATTATGAAGTCCAGAAAAGTTTATGACAGAAGCTCCTCCCACACGCAGCGGGAGCTTCAGGTGAACAGACTTTAAGATAAACATGAAACAGCTACTTTAGCATCAAAACAAAGGATTTTCATGAATTTGACGCAAATTCCATTGATGTGAACGGACAATTGATTTAAATTATCCCAGCGCGAGGTGTGTGTGCGGGGGGTGGGGGTTGGAGTGGTCCGCGGTACACACGTGTCCCGAACTGTGGCTTCTGATCCGTACGGACCACGGATTATCCGTGATCCGTTACACCCCTAATGTTCACTATGTAGTAATATTGACAACCTTCTGTTAAGGGCTGTAAAACAGAAAGTTATCATTTGCACAAGAAAAGGGATTAATTATGAATGATTTTTTAGACGCATTCATGTTACCAGTTGCACTTTAATTACGTGAAATACAGCAAAATGTTTGTGAAATGGCATATAACTGCACTGAAAGGAAGATTATGTGCAATTTTTTTTGTCGTCATTGTAGTTGTCTATTTTATCTGTTTGTTTATGTGTTTATTATTAGAACGGATTTATCTTCTTATCTTACTGCATTTCTTGGGAATGTTTTTTCTAGTATTTTTATTTTTTATGGACAGCACTTTAAGCCGTTTCTTATGAAAGGTGCTAAATAGATAAAATTTATTTGAATTTGAATGTAATAAATAAACTACAACATGCATGTGCGACGTGAACAATGGATGTATATACCTGTGACCCTGTGACATATTTCTGACAGTTTGTTAACAGAACAAATTTCATATTCTAAACAGAATCAAACTCAAAATAGAGTGTCAGCATTCCCCCATCAGGCTCCACATCTGACCACCAGAGGGAGCCCTCGCCTGAGTACTGACCCTGCACTCTCTCTCCACTCTCAGCAGTCTCTCCCTCAGCCAGATCTCCTCAGCTGTTTCCAATCCACCTCATCACCACCAGTATATAGTCTGCCTGCTGTCACTGCCTTAGAGTGAAGTCTTGTACTGCATATGGTATACTTTTCTGAGCGGTTCTCTGTGTTATCGCTCCTGATTTTGATCTCTGCCTGTCTCCTCGTCATCCTGCCTGCCGTCTGCCTCGACCCACACCTGGACTCTGACTTACCTTTGTCTTGCTCCTGTGTTTATGGTTTTATTAAACCTTGATTGCACATGGATCCAAACGCCTCCGCTTCATCGTTACACAGATGTGTCAAATGTAAAAACTAAATGTCGTTTCCATGTTTTTATGCGAAAGTTGTGATCAAAGTATTAATTTGTGCACAACTTCATTAATACGATTGTTTTAGATTCCTTACCCCATACCTTTATTTTAGTCATTCTGTCCTGCAGTAGTCCAGGACTGAATTAAAAAATAGTTATATTATCAAGAAGTCCCCAAAATGTGCATGTGTCCAGCACCAACTTAAAATGAATTTAGGACAAATAGTGAACGACCTCAAAACATGATGACATCACAGCGAGAGAAACCATCAAAACATGAAAATCTCTTATGAGATAAAGACAACTATTCCAAAATCTGCTAATGAAGGCAAAAAAGATTGATCAGAGATATCAAAAGAAGCATTGAAATTATTATGGGATGTCCACAGGACCTACAGCTTGTGTCAAAGTGTGAAATTGGAGGATTTTTGAACTAAAAGGGAAGAGATCTTCATGAAATGTCTCCCTTTCTCCACTGGGTGAAGTCTACTACCACATGTTTGCTTCAGAACTGCTGAGTCATGATGGGCGTAACCAACAGGAAGAGAGAAGAGAGAAGCTGATTGGAGGATCAGAGTCTAACTGCTTTCTGAGGAAGTGAAACTCACTCAGTCTTTGTGTCTGAGAGGAGAAATGGCGCAGAAAGGAGCCGATCTGGATCAAGAAACCTTCTGCTGTTCCATCTGTCTGGATCTGCTGAAGGATCCGGTGACTATTCCCTGTGGACACAGCTACTGCATGAAGTGTATTCAAGGATTCTGGGATGAAGAGGAGAAAATCCACAGCTGTCCTCAGTGCAGGAAGACCTTCACACCGAGGCCTGTTCTGGTGAAAAACACCATGTTAGCAGCTTTAATGGAGCAGCTGAAGAAGACTGGACTCCAAGCTGCTCCTGCTGATCACTGCTATGCTGGACCTGAAGATGTGTCCTGTGATGTCTGCTCTGGAAGAAAACTGAAAGCCATCAAGTCCTGTTTGATCTGTCCAGCCTCTTACTGTGAGAAACACCTTCAGCCTCATTTGGATGCAGTTCCATTAAAGAAACACAAGCTGGTGGAACCCTCCAAGAACCTGCAGGAGAACATCTGCTCCATTCACGATGAGGTGATGAAGATGTTCTGTCGCACTGATCAGAAGTGTATCTGTTACCTCTGCCCTGTGGATGAACATCGAGGACACGACACAGTCTCAGCTGCAGCAGAAAGGACTGAGAGGCAGAGAGATCTGGAGGAGAGTCAACAACAAATCCAGCAGAGAATCCAGGACAGAGAGAAAGAGGTGAAGCTGCTTCAACAGGAGCTGGAGGCCATCAATCACTCTGCTGATCAAACCGTGAAGGACAGTGAGGAGATCTTCACTCAGATGATCCGTCTCATCCAGAAGACAAGCTGTGATGTGAAGCAGCAGATCAGATCCCAGCAGCAAACTGAAGTGAGTGGAGTCAAAGATGTTCAGCAGCAGCTGGAGCAGGAGATCACTGAGCTGAAGAGGAGAGACGCTGAGCTGAAGCAGCTCTCACTCACAGAGGATCACAGCCAGTTTCTGCTCAGCTACCCCTCACTGCCACCACTCAGAGAGTCCACACCCTCATCCAGCATCAACGTCCGTCCTCTCAGATACTTTGAGGATGTGACAGCAGCTGTGTCCCAGCTCAGAGACAAACTGCAGGACATTCTGAGAGAGGAACGGACACACATCTCACTGACACTCACTAGTCTGGATGTTCTACTGTCAGAACCAGAACCAAAGAGCAGAGCGGACTTCTTCAGATATTCATGTCCAATCACACTGGATCCAAACACAGCATACAGAAAACTGTTACTGTCAGAGGAGAACAGAAAGGTGACATTTATGAAACAACCTCAGTCTTATTCTGATCATCCAGACAGATTTACTAAGTATTATCAGGTTCTGAGTAGAGAGAGTCTGACTGGACGTTGTTACTGGGAGGTGGAGTGGAGAGGATCATGTGTTTATGTAGCAGTCACATACAAGAACATCAGCAGATCTGGACATGAAAGTGGATTTGGTTCTAATAACAAATCTTGGGCATTAGTTTGTTCTCCAAACAGATTCTCATTTCACCACAACAGCATTCAAACCTCCATCTCAGCTCCTGGTTCCTCCAGAATAGGAGTGTACCTGGACCACAGAGCAGGTGTTCTGTCCTTCTACAGCGTCTCTGAAAGAATGACTCTCCTCCACAGAGTCCAGACCACATTCACTCAGAACCTCCATGCTGGAGTGAGGTTGTGGTGTGATGGAGCCACAGCAGAGTTCTGTAAAGTCAAATAGTTCCTGAAAGAAGTGAAATGTTTGTTTTAGTGATTTCTCTGCTTTCCATCATTTTGAACTAAACTTTGTTTGTAGTCAGAACTAAAGAGAGAAATGAAACATCTCAAGAATGTGGATTGGAGACATTTCTGAAGATGAATCTCAAACTTTTTGGAGGAAAATCTGTTTCCTTGTTGTTTCTTTGAACTTTGGGATTTGAATGTTTGAATTCTAATGTTTTTGTGTTGTTGTCGTGTGAACTGAAGGAAGCAGCAACACAACTGGAACCAGTGAGTCACAATCAAAGACTTTCTCTGTGTTTGTTCTACACAGAAACTACAAGAAACTGAAGGAGAAGATTGTGTTTGTAGAGAGAAGAACATTTACAACTTTGTTTTCTTCCTTTTTGCTTCATTGAACAACTTTGGATTGAAGATTTGTGTTTTATTTCTCTGTTCTTCAGAGAAAAGTTGTTTCTGATCATTTGACAATAAAAACATTCGGATTCTTTTGTCTTCATTCCAGAGTTTGTGTCAAATCTGATGAAGAAAAGTGGGAATAATATGAGGGAAGAACTGAGACAGTTTTCCTGGAACTAATAGATTCCAGAGGAAATATATATTGGAACGGTTCAGAACAGATCATTTAATAAATGAATTCAAAAATAATCTAAGAGTACAAAAGTGAAACAAAGTGTTTAATGAAAAATAAGTCAAGTGTGTAACAAGTTTTTAGAAAAATTCTATTGGCATTATAATACATATTGTGTTTCTATTAAATACACAAAAATACTATTTTTTTACACAAAAAAAACAATTTTTCTCACGAAACATTATATTGTGTAGACAAATGATTATTTCGCGTACACAATAAAAATGGTCAAAATACTAATTTCTGCAAACAAAATACTAAATTTGGTACATAAAACACAAACTTGTAGCCACAAATTAGTCATTTGTGTTCACAGAATGTCTTTTTCTACCACAAAATACTGATTGGTAGCCACATAAAAAACTAATTTATGTGCATAAAATAAAAAGTTGGAGCCACAAAATACTAATTTGTGGCTATTTTTGATTTTTTAATTTTGAAAATTCTAGTACGTTTACAGAAAATCCTAATTTGTTCAAACAAAATCTTAATTTGTAGACATAAACTGCAAATTTGTACACAAAAATAATCATCTGTAAACAAAGGGACTATTTTTAACTCCAAAATCCTAATTCCTAGACCCAGAATGCTGATTAGTGTCCAGACCATCAGTGAGTGTGGTGATGGTTTTGTCTTTCAGAGTCTGATCTACAACATATAGACTGTATCTACATTCTAGATCCAGTAGAAAGAAACCACCAGTGAGACGAGTCCCTTCAAAATGGGTTATTATTGTCATCTTGACTTGATCCACTAGATGGTCCAATCGAGTCATTACTGGAGAAGAAACACTGAGGAGTTTGAACAACTTTTACAAGAATGAAAGATCACAGCAGAAGTAGAGCTTCTTTTAGTTTCTTTATGTAAAAAATGTTCCTTCCTGTTTACATTTAGCTGTTCATTGACTTTGTCAATAAAGTTTTGGTGCATTGTTGCTTTTTGTGCACATATGTGTACATATTCATGAAAGTGGTGCCTGCAGGTCAGAGGTCAAGGCGTCTGCGTGAAGCCGCTGGCACGCGCTCACCCTCACCAAACCCCTCCCCCTCTCCTCCCACTGTAAATGACTCAGTAAATCTGTCACCATGGTTACGGTAATGTAATCATTGATGAGCTTGAATCAGGTTTGACTGCTTCACTGGGCCTCTCTGGAATCGGCGGCTGAGGAGAAAAAGAGAAATCCTCCAGAAAAATCCTCAAGCAAATAGACTGAAACATTTTTGGGGGAAAAAAATAAAATCTGTTTAGGTTTTAATCATAATTCAGAAAAACTGGGTAAATCTGGCAAATATTGATGAAATATCTGAAAAAATCCATCATTCATGTTAAAAGTTCTGATTTTGCCAATAAAAACATGTTCAAAAGTTAAACTTTCTAAAACAAAATTCTAGAAATAAAAAAAAGTCAATTTGTAAATGTCTATTTTTTTAAACAAAATATCATTATTTATAATGTATATTTACTGAAGAGGATTAGGGTGACTGAAAAAAAAAAAGCCCAGGAAAAATTCTGACTTTAAAGTCAGAATTCTAACTTTAATCTCAGAATTCTGACTTTTTTCTCAGAATTCTGAGATTAAAGTCAGAATTACAGAGGCCCGTGAGCAACATTCTACAGCTAGCTCTAGCAGCACACCGGAGTCCTGCAAACCGGAGAGAAACGAACAAAATTGTCCTATTTACATTTATTTTTCCGTGCTTTAAGCCAGGGGTCGGCAACCCAAAGTGTTGAAAGAGCCACTTTGGACCAGTACAATAAAAAACAAATGTGTCTGGAGCCGCACAAATTGAAACGGCTTATAAAAGTCTTACATTGTAAGTAACACATGGAGAATGTGTCGAATAAACGATTATTTCTCCTGCTGCATGTCCTCGTGTCTTATAAGCTTCATTTTTGGCCTCATGACAAGTTGGTGAGACATTGCAGAGTCAATCTATCCGACAAAAGCTGAATAGCTTCATAATGAACATATGAGCTTTTATTTTGACATCCCTCAATGACACAAGGAGAGGGGGTCCTCATCAGTCTCTCCCTCATTCTCACTCCAGGAGCAGGAAGAATTCAAACATAACAGGACAAAATCATAAATGCCAACAAATGTTCAAAAGCCAGACAACAAAACACATTGAGGAAAAAACCCAAACTTAAATCCAATTCCAGTCAGACAGGCAAAAGAATGGGTAACCCACAATTCCTTGCGCTGCCAGACCGACAGCAAGCCCAGCGTGTCTGAGACCATCACTACAATATGAATGAATTACAGTTTGTTTCATTGCTTTGATGAAATTAAAGAACTGCAATAAAGAAAAACGATTTTTGATGTTATTTTTATTTTGAGGATTTAAAAAAAACCCACAAAAATGTAACGTGCATCTTTAAGGTGCTTCCACACTGGCCGCGTCAATCAAGTGTACACTTTCAATGAAGAGTCAATATAAGCACGTGCACACCTAAATTCCTGGCCTCCAAGTCTGGAGCGCGCGTGAGTTTTTTAGTCTGACATTTAAAAGGACAGAGTTGTGAAAACAAAAGTCTTCAGAAAGATTTGGGGGATTTTCAACACTTTTACTTTAGGTTCTCCCTGTTGTAGATGCAGATGAGCGCTAATGAACAGTAAAAATACAATAGAAGGAGAATCTCCTCCTCGCCACACACCACACGCGGCCGGTGTGTGAGACCTGCACATCGCCGCGCTCAGCAGGTGGTATCCACACCGGAGCAGCGCGCTCACGCACGCAGTGGCGGGAGGAGATTCTTCTTCTATTCTTCTTCTACTGTTCATTAGCGCTCATCTCATCTTGGTGTCATATCAACCTGACCGGACACAAACCGTAATGATTCATTTCTCCTTCGTGATCCCGTTTGGTACTTCTGTGCTTTGAAGCGACTGCGTGGAAATCTTGAACCGGATTGAAGATTCAGCGCGCTCAATGCATGCTGATTTGTACGTGGAGCTCGTGACCCGACTTCAAAACCCGCGTAGCAACGTGCGCTCACGTGCGCTCCAGACGCACAGGCAGGAATTCT
>NW_023416956.1:12081-12172 GCF_002922805.2 Oryzias melastigma | reverse complement strand
ATAATATACGTATGCTGTTAAGATATCAGGGTAAACATTTGTGACTGACAAACAGTCTCAGAGTTTTACGTTGTGCACAGAGAGTGTGCAG
>NW_023416956.1:6797-11528 GCF_002922805.2 Oryzias melastigma | reverse complement strand
GACTATGCTAGCATTTCGTGAATGCTATTTCAGACGTAACACGTCTTTTAATAATATACGTATGCTGTTAAGATATCAGGGTAAACATGTGTGACTGACAAACAGTCTCAGAGTTTTACGTTGTACACAGAGAGTGTGCAGAAATGCAGTTTTGTTCGCACGAAACCCGTTTACGTTCATCTACCGACCGTCTCATTCTGGAGATTTAAAGACGTCTTATACTTCTGAAAATACTTCGGGGCATGTTATCCAAAAGATTGTCGTGTTATTTTTTTCTTAACTACGCGTGACTGTGTAAACAGCCACCAATCTTTATTTGGTTCAACAATATTAAGCTCAGGTTTCCTGCCACCTCACATGTGAGGTGACAGGAAATGCATGTAAACAAGCGACATGCATCAATGCCAAAGGTTTGCGCACAGCAACATGAAAGCTCAATGTTGAGTCAAGTTCTCATTTATCCAGGTTACATCCTAAAATTGAGTCTTGGCATCTGGACTTCAAATCTTTCTTGAAGGAAGAAGTCCAGATGCCAAGACTCAATTTCAAGATAAAGAAACAACCGTTATTTTCCTATATTTTATTGTGACATTAAAAAACATTTACGTTTTTTTAACACTAATGAATTTGTATTTGTCTGCAGATTCAAAGAAGACAGATCTTGCAGGCGGCCACAGTCCAGTCTTTATCCTCCCGTCACGTCTGTCATCCAGTCCCCAGAAGCGTGGCATCACTCTTTGCAGAGTGAGGGGGCCACTGTACAGGACAAGGGTACGCACACACTGGCAGGGCTCCTCATCCTGCCGCTGCGTGTACGTCGCAATCCCTTGTCTTAGAGAGAACTCTGTCTCTGCTGCAACCCCTCCAGCCACAGCGAACCACTGGGTGCCTTCGCCTCCTCCCGTCACTCTCAGCTGCCCCTTCTCTTCTTCTCGCTCCTCACTGCCGGTTCCAGCTTTATAGGCAGGGCTGTCACTTCAGTGATTGTGTAGCACTTTTAATTAAGCACACTTAAGAATTTGGGCTGGAAGGATTCGCTCAGGGAGGATTAGTGGAAATGCAAACCACACACGCTCATTTGATTCAATGATATATATATATATATTTACAGTGAAGGGAAAAAACAGGACAAAGACAATATATATACACAATCAGTCCAATCAAAAGTCCAAAAGTCCATCACCCTTTTTGGGTGTGTGATGAAATCTTTGGATGAGCGGATGAGTTGATGTATAGTATAAGTTCCTGTGTTTTTTTTTCTTCGTTGTAATGAAGTATTGTTGAGCGTTTTTGTGTTGCTGGTTTATCCTACCGCATCGGTACAGATTTTGTGGTTTATGATCCAGGTGGGCTCAGCTGGCTCGCCGTCCGCAGAGGGGAGGAGGACTTCCCTCGGTGGGAAAAAAAACCTGGCCTGTATAAACAGGACTAATATTTATTCACAATACATTTTCTTTGACAAACTCTAAATATGCATATTTATATCAATCTTTATCAATCAATCTCAATAAATCAAACATCAATAAATCAACATTAAACAATCCACATGCGCATGATTTTGAATTGTTGATATTTGATGCAGAGTACTCATTTTTTCAGTATTATATAATAATATTTGGAGTTCAAAAGGTTTCCAGCCGTTTCATTTACTCTGTGATTATTTCAGACCGGAATTCATTGAGATCAGCTGGTGCCTGCACCGGCTGACTCGCGCACAAAACAAACAACGGCACTCACCAGTTAAAACGTAAAAGTGGTGTCAACAGATGGCTTGGTGCAGGGCGTTTCTGCAGCAAGGGTGTAGTTGATGTGATCAATGTAGTTGATGTGATCAATGTGGCTGATGTTTGTCAGTAACCCGCCACGTATTTATATTGAGCTGAACACGGAAGTAGACAGCGAAATCCCGTTCAAAATCTCGTTCTGAGATCTCGCGAGATTTCCCGGAAATGCGAGTGCAGTAGCTTAAAGGGGCTTTGCATGTGGGTTACAATTGAGCACCAGGTGTGTCCAATCTGGGATTCAGTCTCAGAGGTGAAACATACAACACAATACCCAAACAAAAAAAACATGCAAATACAACCACAAAAAGAGAAAAATGTTTCACCTCACAACATACACACTTGCCTCATAGCAACAGGGCTTTGGTTCAATTCCCAGATGGGTCGTTTCTGTGTGGAGTTTGCATGTTCTTCTCCATGGAGGCATCGGTTTTCTCCGGCTTCCTCCATCAGTCCAAAAACTTGTAGATGAATCTAATTGTCCCTTGGTGTAAATGTGGGTCTGTGTGGTTGTCTGTCTCTGTCCCAGAGATCATCCGCATCATCTTCCAAAGCAACGACATCCAGTGAATCTGCAGACAAATACAAATTCATTAGTGTTAAAAAAACGTAAATGTTTTTTAATGTCACAATAAAATATAGGAAAATAACGGTTGTTTCTCTATCTTGAAATTGAGTCTTGGCATCTGGACTTCTTCCTTCAAGAAAGATTTGAAGTCCAGATGCCAAGACTCAATTTTAGAATGTCACCTAGATAAATGAGAACTTGACTCAACATTGAGCTTTCATGTTGCTGTGCGCAAACCTTTGGCATTGATGCATGTCGCTTGTTTACATGCAGTTCCTGTCACCTCACATGTGACGTGGCAGGAAACCTGAGCTTAATATTGTTGAACCAAATAAAGATTGGTGGCTGTTTACACAGTCATGCATAGTTAAGAAAAAAATAACACGACAATCTTTTGGATAATATGCCCCGAAGTATTTTCAGAAGTATAAGACGTCTTTAAATCTCCAAAATGAGACGATAGGTAGATGAACGTAAACGGGTTTCGTGCGAACAAAACTGCATTTCTACACACTCTCTGTGCACAACGTAAAACTCTGAGACTGTTTGTCAGTCACAAATGTTTACCCTGATATCTTAACAGCATACGTACATTATTAAAAGACGTGTTACGTCTGAAATAGCATTCACGAAATGCTAGCATAGTCTTTAGCGCTTTTATTTACAAATTCCAATAAAATAAATCTTTTTTACTCACCTTTTGCAACTTTATGAACACAGTAGCCTCATCTGGTTAGCTTAAAGCACGGAAAAAGAAACGTAAAGAGGACAATTTTGTTCGTTTCTCTCCAGTTTGCAGGACTCCGGTGTGCTGCTAGAGCTAGCTGCAGAATGTTGCTCACGGGCCTCTGTAGTTCTGAGTTTTTCTCGGAATTCTGAGTTTTTTCTCAGAATTCTGAGAAAAAAATCAGAATTCTGGCTTTAATCTCAGAATTCTGACTTTAAAGTCAGAACCTTGACTGTAAAGTCAGAATTCTGAGATTAAGGCCAGAATTCTGAGATTAAAGTCAGACTTGAGAAAAAAGTCAGAATTCTGAGAAAAATATCAGAATCTTGACTTTAAAATCAAAATTTTTTATGGGCTTTTTTTCCAGTGGCCCTTATACTCTTCCGTATGGATCAAATATGCAGCTATTGATGAAATAAAAACGTTAAGCACCAGGCATTAAAGGGGTTTATTAGAGGGCTGAAAATTAGGATTTTAACATGGGAGTCAATGGGAAGGGCTGCACGGTGGCGCAGTGGTTAGTGCTCTTGCCTCACAGCGAGAAGGCCCCGGTTCAAATCCCAGCAGGGACCTTTCTGTGTGGAGTTTGTTCTCCCCGTGCATGCGTGGGTTTTCACCGGGGACTCCGGCTTCCTCCCACCGTCCAAAAACATGCTTCATAGGTTGATTGGTGACTCTAAATTGCCCCTAGGTGTGACTGTGAGAGTGAATGTGTGTGTGATTGTGGCCCTGCGACAGACTGGCGACCTGTCCAGGGTGAACCCCGCCTTCGCCCATCAGCAGCCGGGATAGGCTCCGGCACCCCGCGACCCCGAAAGGGAACAAGCGGTCAAGAAGATAGATGGATTGAGTCAATGGGAATCTGCTCACTCTAAGCACCAGCCTCTCTGGTCAGTGCCGGTACTGCAACGTTTAGTTAATTCTTGGTTGGCTTCACATTCCGCCCTCCAGTGTTGGGGGTTGCGTTCAACACGTATTCACTCATTTACGACATTTTAGAAAATGCTGAGAGTTCAGATACGAACCACGTATCGTCTTTTCTGTCCAAAAACCTCACGAACGTCCAAACAAAACACCACCGCGGTCGTCTAAACACAAGCTAACGCAGCTAGCCTGCTAACGCGGCCTCGTTCTGTTTACTTCCGGGTCACGATAGGAACGTCACACACAAATACATCGAAACTAAAAGCCACTCACTTTAAAATGCTGCAAATTCGAATAAAATGGCAAACATTATTTATATGAGTTTATTTGTAGCATCTTAAAGTGAATGATTTTTCTGTCATCTGTATGACGTTCCTATCCTGACCCGGAAGTTAGCAGCACTGTCAGTCCCCGATCCCCTTTCCAGCACGAGGCCGCGTTAGCATGCTAGCTGCGTTAGTTTGTGTTGAGACGACGGCGGTGTTTTGTTTGGACGTTTTTGAGGTTTCTAAAGAGATATAACGATACCTGGTTCGGTTCCGAACAACCCTCTTTAGCTAAAGTGTCGTAAATGAGTGAATTCGTGTTGAACGTAAAGACAACGTGGCTGTGATTGTGAGACTAGTAGATCGGAGCTGCTGCTGTTCAGAGGACTTTGGTGTTTGTTGGAGCTGAAGATCTTCAGCGCGGTTAAGTTAGTTTCATATTCGACATTCGTCAGACATTCAGCG
>NW_023416956.1:2004-4735 GCF_002922805.2 Oryzias melastigma | reverse complement strand
TTAAAAAGTCAACAAATTACTAGAATATATTACTTTGAAAAAAAAAATCATAAACATTTTGAGATTAAATGTAACATTTTATTTTTCCTTTTAAAATTATGACTTTTTGAAGCATAAATTTGACTGTATTCCCTTAAATTGCTGCATATTTTTCACAACTTTTCTCTCATATATTTTACAACATTCTCGTGAAATTGTGATTTTTTTTCCTCACATCCTGGCTCATTTTCTGTGATGGATGTCCTATTATTCAACGTCGATCTTAGCCCTCCATCTCCAAGCTACTCTATTATCCTTTTGTTCATTTATGTCCAGACAATGGAACTCAGGTCTGTAGTTGAAGACCAAACATGTACTCAAGAACTCCAACTATTTATATTCAACAGTCTTTAAATCCACAGGTGAATGCAGTTTTAAACATTACACAATGCTCTTTAAAAAAGTTTTATTGATCATGTTTTCTCAGAAAATTGGCTTTCATTTCCATCAATAGATGTGGTTGTTTCAAAAATATCCATGTGATGGACAATTCACATTCTTGGGTCGTGTACAACAAAGAAGTTAAGACTGGTTTGCAGCAAGTTTAACACTTTTTTTTTCTTTTTTTTTAAGAATAACTGCTTCTGTTTTTCATTCTTCAAGAAAGTTTTCAACCAGTTTGTTGAACTCATCAGCGTACCGCAGGTGGAGGTTGTGTTTTCCTTCTGGCATGGAATGAAATCTACATTTGAAAGAAGAAAAACAGGTTAACAAAACCTCAAATCCATCAAATTGTTCAGCTCAGAGGTCTTCTCTTGCCTGGATCCTTTGATGTGTTCGAGGAGGTACTGAGGATGAAAGCTTGGCACCATGGGGTCTTTCTCTCCATGGACGATCAGGGTTGGACAGCTGATAAAGGGCAGCTGTTCCCTGCATATACTTCCTAAAATAAAATCCTCTTAGAACTAATATTTCTGATTTTGCTAGATAAAAATAAAATTCAGGCTTTTTTCACCTCCTGGTCTTTTGGCAAACTGTGCGATTCCATCCACCCAGGCCTCCCATGTTTGAGCAAACACTTGAGATCCGTAAACCTCCTCCATGGGCTGCCGCATGCGTGCACTCCACCTGGAGACATCCCGGACCACTGTGGGATCCCGAAAGGTTCCCCAAAACATGTGCATTAATATAAAAAAAAAAATCATGAATGGATAAAATCTGGCTCTGATCCGTACTGTTGTAAAGTTTGAGGTCTTCCTCAGAAACGAAGGCGTTGGATCCCCAAACGACCATTTTCTTAATGAGCTCAGGATTTGTGGCAGCTGCAATCAGAGCGGTGATTCCTCCGTCACTCCAACCCAGCAGAGAGAAGTTCCCAAAGCCCAGAGTCTGCACACCAAACATTGGTTTTGATTCACACATGAAATCACTAAAGTTAGCTCTGGTCGTGCACTGGATCCAAACATGCTTCATCCAGATGACATATAGAATTAAATCATATCAAATCACATTCTTACACACAAATTCCACCAACAAACTGGTAAACTATAGGTTTGAAACACAAGTTATAAGTTTAAAACATTTGACCTGATGTCTCCTTGAAAGGAAATTTAGCATTAAATGTTGCATTGGGAAACCAAACAGTTTTTCTAGCACAACAGATGATCATCTCTGCAGGCGATAGAACCATTTCACACACTTGGATCTGTAGTCATCATCAATAAAGCTGGACTTTAAACCCAGACTTTCTTTAAAATGAATGTATCGCAGAGACAAAAGAACCACACTAAGTGTAGGAATGTAGCTAGTGAGGCCCTTCTATTAATATGACTGTCATGTACTGGTCAAAAGACCTTAAATGAGATATATTTATTATATATATATATATATATATATATATTTTTTTTTTTTTTTTGAATGAAAATTTCGTTTTTTTTAACAGATAATCGCTCATCAGCTCTTACATAAATTATCAATTTGTGCATAGACTGGTGAGCCCCCATCAGAATTACTTATGGTGTTCCACAAGGCTCTTAAGTGGGATTAATACTGCTTTAATTATAAATGCTTCATCTAAACGGTGAGAGAAATAACATCTTAAATAGTTTTAAAAAATACTTTCTTTGAATATCAATACTTAAATTCACAGTTATTAATAAAGTTTAATAAACTTTTTTTCTAAGATATTACAAATTATTTTAAAATAAAATGTAATTCTGTCTATTTTGGAAGTTTTTCAATAAGTCTGCACAGTAGAACACACACAAAGGAATGATGTGATAAATTAAAAATATAAGCATCTATACCAACATTAAATACAATTTAGACAAACCTAAAATTAAATAATATTTGTTAATATTTAATAAATATGAACTTGTTTTCATCAAAAATGTTCCACAAAACTTCAAGATTCTCATGGTTTTTCCTTAAAGCTATTATCCTAATTTTTGTTTGATCTGAATCTGTTTCCTTAACTGCCCCAAGTTAAATGATCCCAGCTCGTATGTGTTCATCATAGCAACCGCAGAGCAGACCTTCATCAGACCCACTGCATCCTTAGCATCTCTCTCAAAGAAGTCAGGGGGGAAGTCTCGGTCTGGGGGGCGGGACTTTCCATAACCACGAGGATCCCAGCCAACTACAGTGAAGCGTTCCTTGTTCAGAGATTTCAACTGAGGACCAAAGTCGGTCTTTGTGCTTCCTGAAAGAAAAATATATATGATTGAGGAGTTGAGAAATAACAAGCAGAAAT
>NW_023416956.1:0-577 GCF_002922805.2 Oryzias melastigma | reverse complement strand
ATGAAGACTCTTTTGTGAGGTTTGAGATGAAGACTGATGATGAAGGTCTGAGGGAGCGCCCATTTATTCAGGAGTTGCCAAAAAAGACGAACAAGTGAAGTCTGTAAGCGTTCCATGAGCATCGTGGAGGGGGTGCTGCAGTCAGGGGCGTGTGGGGGTCACGCAATAAGAACTTTTATTTTTTTAAATTGCCCTCTTTAAGAAGGAATGCGTTCTACGTCAATGTTCTGATGCAAAAACACAAAACACCCCCAATCTGTTCGAAAGATTTTATGAAATTCATAAAAACTATTTAACTATTTTAAACATAAAATATTAAAGTAAATGTAACCCAAGTCCAGACATGTAGTGAGCACATACTATTTACAAAAACTAAACAAACAAAAGAGAAAAAACATCAAATATTGAGAACCTAGTTAGTAGTGTTACTTTGCAATATCGGTTTAAAAAAAAAAAAAGCATTGGATTAAAAATCCCAACAATCTAAATAGTAATTTTTTAAAGAGTTTAAGATGTTTTCTATCCGACTGGGTGTGCCTCAAATTAAAATTAAAATAAACAAAAGCTTTTATTTTGT
>NW_023416955.1:91991-98218 GCF_002922805.2 Oryzias melastigma | reverse complement strand
TTTCCACAACAGCTCTGTGTCTGATCTTTACTGATTAATTTCTTTGTTGTCTTTGTCATTAGTTTAGTGACTCAACAATCAGTGCTTTCTAAGTGTGTTTCATCCTCTAGTGGATGTTGTGTAGTCTAGTAGGTTTAGTGTGTAGGTTTTTGTATAGAAAGTTTCCTGTCACTGTGGGCTCCACAGCACAGTAGTACACAGCAGAGTCTGTCACTGCAGCAGAGGAGATCTGCAGATGAAACTCCTTTTTTTGTTTGTCGTGTTTCACTGAGAACTTATCTGTCTTCCAAATATTCCGCAATCAGAAAGTAAGGAGATGAACTGGACTACTGTTGGTACCACTGAACAGTATACACAGAACCAGAATATTTGCAGGAGAGAGTGACAGTTTCTCCTTCCAAAACCATCACTTCATCTTTCAATGGTTTCAGTAAATCCTCAGAGGATCCTGGAAACAACAAAGATAGATTTCATCAGGACATTTGGATTCTAATCTTGAATCTGACTTTGATCATCTCAAAGTAAATCAGTTCAAACATCTCCAGATGTTTCTCCTGTCCATCATCTCCTTTTCCATCTGCATCTTTTGATGACTTACCAGTTTGAAAGGAGACCATCATCATCCAGATGAGAAGCAGCAACATTCTTTTATCTGGTACTGAATGAAGAACAGAGAGAACACAGCAGCTCTTCAGCTTCAACATGAAGCTTCATGTTCTGCTGTGAAGCTCCTCCTCCTGCTGTGGTTTGTTTCTGTGGAGCAAAACAAGGAAGAAAAGTTTCTCTGAGTTCTTCAGTTTGCAGAGAACCAAGTCAAGACTTTTTAAGCTCTTGGATATTTGGAAGTTCAGTAAAGTTGATGTGTTGATCATCTATCAGAGAAACTGTGCTCATGAATCTGCGTAATCATATATCATATATCTCTTGGGCTNATTGTCCTCTGAATGCTTTTTAAAAGTTTCAATCATTTTCTTCTGAAAACTGTTGTATTTTGCATATGTTCATTGTTCAATAACAGTGTACATTATTGCGAGGTGAACATCACCAAACTCTCGTTATATTGCAACATTCCTTGTATTTTAGGTTGACTGCCCGTTTTTAACTCAATCTGCTCATGCTATTAATGTAATCCTTTATTAAAAATGGTTAATCAGATTATTACACCTAATGAGTAAAACTTATATTTTCCAATTTTAAGTGACAGTTAGCAGAACTTTGGCAAGTTGTGGTGATTTTCAACTTCAAGACATGAGTTCTGACAACTCATGAAATAATGTTGAAGCACGTTACTTTGGTTTGCCGTACTGACTTAAATTATTTCACCTAATGAGTAAAGCTTATATTTTCCAATTTTAACAACTTAAAATGCTTTTTTATCCCAAAAAATCCAAGTTGTTTTTTTTTTTTTTTACAGTGTGGTGCTTTTCTTTTGTGACAGTAAAATCTGTCTAAATCTGTCTAACACTAGAGGCTCTCAGCTCGTATCTGTTTGCTCAGCTGTTGGACAGGACAAGTTAGGAAAAGAAATACTAATGGATTGGGTCTCAGGAGGACATGCACATGTTGTGACCATATTGTAAATCTGAGTGTCATCTGCATATTTTTAGACTGAGTTAAACTTAGAAAATAAACAAAACTGAAATAGTTTTCTATCATATTTATTTGTTTTTTCTCTGTGTGGCCCAGAACCAAGTGACCTACAGATCGGGGGTTGGAGACCGATGTCTCAAAGTTCACAGCAGTCCTAAAGATGTGCTCAAAAATGTCTTTAAGAGCTGCAACACATTGGTTGCAGTCGTAGTCATCTAGATACAAGCTAACTCTTTGTTTTTGAAAAACTCCCGGATGTTGCTCTCTACATATTGGGCCCAATCCGAATACTCCCCTTCTTCCTCTCCCTTAGCCCTCCCCCTTCGTTTGTCCCTCCATGCTTGCTCCAAACAAAGGGTGATGAAAAAAATAGTGTCTAATATTTCGGACGTGACTTCCGTTCAATGACGTCATCAACATCGCTGGTCTGCTAGCATCAGCACGGCGCTTCCAGCGGTTTAATATCCATAACAACAGCGTTTTTTATAACTTTAAAAAGGTCACTCTACAACATACAGTCATTACTTACATTTAAATGTAAACTTCTGTGGTTCAGAGTGCACCAAAGGGAAGAAAAGAGCTTCTTCGCCCAATGTGGTTTACTCTCGCGATAGCGGAATTTGGACCCCTCTGTTCGGAATGTGAAACTTAAAAAATAATAATTACGGACACGACTTTGACTTCAACTGCCGCTCCAAATCAAGAGGGAGGGCTAAGGGAGAGGGATAAGGGGAGTATTCGGATCGGGCCTTGGTCTCATGACTGAGAGTGGCTACCTGCTAAGTTCATAGCTCTGACCTAACACCAACAAAACAATGAAACATTTAGAACGTTTCTTTGGGCAGAACCATTAGGGAAACTGAATCGGGACCTCCGACTCAACAGAACAAAGCTGCTGTTTACAGATAAAACAGAGTCTTCCTCAACAAAAGCGGATTTATGGAGACAGTTGTTCTTAGTAGGGCTGCTCTGTGTAATGATATGGTGACAGAGTCTCCATTGTTTCACAAACACAGATAATAAAGATGAAGAAACAGTGGATTCATGTTTATTATTATATTCAGAAGATACCCATTTTACGATGGTTGTGTCATTTAGTTTTGCTTTATTTATCCATTAAACCTTAAAATTCAGACTCGGCTAAAGTTAGAGTTTGATTAGCATCCACTTTGAAGTGAAGGGGAAATTTAACCACAGAGACTAAGTTTAAACCTTTAGACTTGTTAAAAAAACATTGGACTAGTCCCCCGCACGTGTTTTTTTTTTCCTTTTTTTCTGTCTGTGGCCCAGTACCAAGTGACCCACAGACCGATACCGGTATCGGTTAGCGACCCGAGGGTTGGGGACCGCTGTCTTAAAGTTCACACCAGCTCTAAAGTTGTGCTCCAAAATCTCTTTGAGCTGTCACACAGCGGTTGTAGTGTAAGTCATCCAGATAGAAGCTAACTCTTTAGCAGATAGCATTCTCTTCTGTAACTCAGACACCAAACAACTCCATTGGTTAGTTGAGTCTTTAATATTTGTAGCTGTCTAAAAAAGATTTTATTTTGTTAATTTGAGTTGCATTTAATTTTATGTCTCATTGCTGACCCCTTGTGGTGAACTGAAAAAACTGACTGTGCATGCGCTGTCCACGCGTTGGATCATAATGAGCCAGGTGGCGCAGCATTAGCATAATGAAAAAAGAACACAGAGAACACGCTGGACGGATACAGAACAGAGCACGGTGGAAAGACTGAAAATGGACGAGCAACTCCTTAAAATGTGATCAGAGGGCACACGGTAATATTGTTTTATTGTATTGTAGCTTTGAAAGTTTTTTTTTGTAAAATTTACATGTTGAAAAGTGTATTTGTTTTTCTTTCTTTAGTTTTCACGGTGATTTCTTGGTGATTCTTTGGCGATTCTGTGGTTACGTGAAAAATAAATGACCAAAAGATCATCAGTCGGAGCGTGGCTTTTTTCTGATCGGATTGAAAAACTTAAGGAGCAGCTACAATATTTTTAATTTTTTCAAAAGTAAGTGGAGGCAGGATAAATGTAGGGAGGTGGAAGGCCCCGACCTGATGAGCGTTTGACAGATTGCAAAGCAATTTGAGTTTTGACCAACTGGATGCGCCTGGATAAAAATGAGAATGCATTACAGCAGGGGGCGCTGTTTTGCAAGTTGATTTGCGTTTTGACACAGCGAGGGATTTTACTATGCAATAGATTTAAAGTTACTTTAAAATTAATTTAAAGCAAACCATGTATTGAAATGTCATTTTAAAATAATGAATTGTAAATTGCAAAATGCATTTTCAAAATGAAAGGTCAAATTGCTTATTGAATCATAAATTGCACAATGCATTGTCATCTGAATTATTACATCATAAGCCCATGACATTTAAAAGCATTACATATTATAACTTTAAAAGAGAGGTTTCAGCTCTTCATTAAATTTGATTGGGAAGCTAGTAACAGTCAAAGGATTTACCTTTACATCAATCCTCAGCAGTGCAAGACAGTTGCTGTTTAGGCGAAATTGAGAAATTCTTATTATTATGCATTTATAGTATTATACTTTCAGATAACAAATGTAACAATTGTGCTTGTGAAAGAAAAAAAAATAGAAATGAATGACATGCAACAAATGTCGACTCTTTGGTGAAATATTACAATACTGGTGGCTAATTTTAATTGCTGGACTTTTACATTTGGCATCTCGCTTATTTTAATGCATCTTTGCTGAAAGAGACCAAAGATTTATTAAGTTATTTCAAAAACATTTGACACCCTTTCTGGACATTAATAATACTCTTAAAGTTTGAACATGGTTTCCATGCAAACATTTCAAAAACAATTTGAAATATGAGTCTCATTAATTGCTGTACTTTATGAAAAAATAAAACAAAAATTGATCTTACAGCCTTTAAGAATAATAAAAAAAATCTCAGCAAGGTAAATCAGGACTAGACCACTCGAAGATTATAAAATAAATCAAAGAATCTTACAGTTAACTCTAAATTGAACAGACAGCCAGTGGATGGAACTAGTGGTCTCACGTCGTCCTAAGATTGGAAAACTTATGGTCTTTGTGTCAGAGATAAGCACTTGTTAAGTTTTTTTAATGCTTTTTTTCCACTGTTTCTTTTTGGTACAAACTAAATCCTGAACACAGCTGCTGCAAAGGGCAAAGTTTTTGTATTTTAACTTTGAAATGGAAAAAATGTGTGAGAAGATCATCACTAAGATTATCACAAATTCATTTAGAAGATATTTTTCTATATTAAAAATGTAGAAGATTATTTAAAAGTCTAAAAGTATTTAAACATGTTTTAATATTAGAGAAAATTAAATATAAATTCGTTTTTAATTTTAGTTTCTGTGATAAACACAAAAAAAATGTTTAAGGTCATTCCAAGTCTCATTTGCTTTCTACTTCATCAGAACAGAAGTTTCTGCACAAACATCAGTGGTGATGAACTGTATTATTTGAACCTTCATGTAGATGTTTATTGGTTGATGTGGATCATGTGTTGATGTGAATCCTCCCACAGTGTTTCATTAGCAGCTGTAACCACAGAAACTCTGATCAAACAGGAATGAACAGAATCCATCTGATATGAAGCTGTGCTTTGAAAACCACTTCCCTCCTCTTTGAAGAGTAGTCCATATCTATCTTCAGGTTTTTGTACAGCCTCTTCTACACTTTGGATCACTGTGGTGCGTATAGAGCACAGTAGTAGAGAGCTGTGTCTGCCAGAGTTAATTTTGTGATGATCAGTTCAGTTGATGTTTCTGTTGTTCTGGATCCATATCGTTTATCTGGAATATATTCATAGCTGCTGTAACTTTTAGCTCCTTTGTAGAGAATAAACTGAGGAGCCTGAAGATCAGAATCATGTTTGTACCAGTACAGGTAGATATTGCTTCTACTTGTCTGATAGTTACATCTCATTGTAAGAGATTTTCCTTCAGTTCCTGTAAGTTGATCCTGATCAGGAGAGATTGTGTCTCCAGCTGTGAGTCCTGGAAAAAATGGAGAAAATGAAGCCATTACATGAATGAGATGATGAGTTCATGCAGCAGCTCCAAGCAAACTTGAATCTCTGTTCTTAAACTCACCTAGAATGTGAGATAGAAGCAAAAAGAGGTAAAGCAACATGTCTTTGGAGTTCTTGAAGACACACAGACAGCAGATGAACTCTGTTTTTCCACTGCAGTTCAAGGAGGGAGAGATTTAGTGGGAGGGATCAATGAGCTTTTTCTATCAACTATCAACTAAGCCCATCAAGGAGGAGATGTCTTTTTTCCAAATCCCTATGCAATGTTTCTTTGTTTGTCATCAGTCCAATGACTCAACAATCAGAGCTTTCAAAGTGTGTGACACCCTCTAGTGGATGCTGAGCAGTATTGTGTTGTCTGCAGGTTTTTGTACAGAGTTGTGTTGTTTCCTGTCACTGTGGGCGTCACAGCACAGTAGTACACAGCAGAATCAGTCACTGCAGCAGAGGAGATCTGTAGATGAAACTCCTGATTCTGTTTGTCATGTTTCACTGAATATTTATCTGTTTTTGTAGAAAAGTCAGAGAGGATGAACTGAGGAGATGAACTGGACTTCTGTTGGTACCACTGAACATTATACACAGAACCAG
>NW_023416955.1:74914-86455 GCF_002922805.2 Oryzias melastigma | reverse complement strand
TTTACTTTCTAACACAGTGAGGCAAATGTGTATTTAAACACTTGAGAAAATCAAAGTAATATTTGGTACAGTAGCCTTTGTTTGTGATAACAGAGGTCAAATGTTTCCTGTAGTTTTTCTCTAGGTTTACACACACTCCAGGAGGGATTTTGGCCCACTCCTCCATACAGATCTTCTCTAGATCTGTCAGGTTTCTGGGCTGTCACTGAGAAACATGGAGTTTGAGCTCGCTCCAAAGATTTCCTATTGGTTTGAGGTATAGAATACTAGGGCGCTCCAGAACCTTGATATGCTTCTTATGGAGCCACTTCTTGGTTATTCTGGATTTGTGCTTCAGGTCATTGTCATGTTGGAAGACCCAGCCATGACAATGCTCTAACTGAGAAAAGGAGGTTGTTCCCTAAAATCTTACAACACATGACCCCAGTCATCCTCTTCTTAATACAGACCAGTAGTCCTGTCTCATGTGCAGAAAAACACCCGAAAGCATGATGCTACCACCCCCATGCTTCACAGTAGGTATGTTTTCTTGGGTTAATGCTCATTCTTTTTCCTTTAAACATGATCAGTAAAAGGGTTGGGGTGTGATTTCCATTTTTTTCATTAGATTATGAATCTCACAGGGGACATCCACCAAAAATGAAAATTTCAGACCCCTTCATGATTTCCAAGTGGGAGAACTTGCATAATCACAGGGTCTTCAAATGCTTAATGTCTTTAATGTATATGCAGTTAAAGCACAGAGTCAAAGTAACTGTTAATTTATAGTGAGAAGATAACACAAATGCATTTTTGTCCCGGTGGAGCAGACTCTCAAATCTGGATCGCCTGTGTGACGTCAGTCAGTTTGCATTAAGAGATTTTGGTGTTGTAGCATTTCTGAATGAACTTGATAAAAGATAATAACATGAATGACTGAGAAAACTTATTGCTTTTAACATATAAAAAAATCCCAATAACTAATTAGTGATATTAATGAGAATACATTTAGAAAATATTTTATGCTAAAACTAAAATGGTTGAATCACAGAATGCTTTATCACTTCCCAGATGGCTTCACCCCCAATGTGTTAGAGTTACTGCTTGGGTGTACCCTGACCTAAACCAATAGTAGCTGGCATTGGCTCTAGCAACCCATGATTAACAAAAGGGACAAAGCAGGTTAGGAAATGGATGGATGAGTTTTCATGGTAGATTATGTTGGAACACTTTATAAAGATGTTTATTGGTTGATGTGGATCATGTGTTGATGTGAATCCTCCCTCAGTGTTTCATTAGCAGCTGTAACCACAGAGACTCTGATCAAACAGGAATGAACAGAATCCATCTGATATGAAGCTGTGCTTTGAAAACCACTTCCCTCCTCTTTGAAGAGTAGTCCATATCTGTCTTCAGGTTTTTGTACAGCCTCTTCTACACTTTGGATCACTGTGTGTCTACAGCACAGTAGTAGAGAGCTGTGTCTGCCAGAGTTAACTTTGTGATGATCAGTTCAGTTGATGTGTCTGTTGTTTCGGTTTTATAACGTTTATCTGGAATGTGTTCATATGTGGAACTTCTTCCTCCTTTACCAATAATAAACTGAGGAGCTTGAAGATCAGAATCATGACTGAACCAGTAAAGTCTAGGATAGCTGTCATCTGTCTGATAGTTACATCTCATTGTAACAGATTTTCCTTCAGTTCCTGTAAGTCGATCCTGATCAGGAGAGATTGTGTCTCCAGCTGTGAGTCCTGGAAAAAGTGGAGAAAATGAAGCCATTAGATGAATGAGATGATGAGTTCATGCAGCAGCTTCAAGCAAACTTGAATCTCTGTTCTTAAACTCACATAGAATGTGAGATAGAAGCAAAAAGAGGTAAAGCAACATGTCTTTGGAGTTCTTGAAGACACACAGACAGCAGATGAACTATGTTCTTCCACTGCAGCACAATGAGGAAAAGTTTAGTGGGCGGGGCCTTTGAGCTCCTTTAAAGTTCAACTCAACCAATATGAGTTCAGTGCTTCTACAGCAGCTCTGTGTCTGATCTCTTAAGCTTTGTTTCCATGTCATCAATCCATTGAATAAACAGTCAGTCTTTTTACAGTGTGTGACGCCCTCTAGTGGATGTTGTGGAGTGTTGTGTTCCCTCTACAGGTTTTTGTACATAATTTTGTTGTTTCCTATCACTGTGGGCCTCACAGCACAGTAGTACACAGCAGAGTCCGACACTGCACCAGAGGAGATCTGTAGATCCATTTTTTTTTGGTCGTCACTCACTTTGAAGGAAAATCCAGGAACTGGTTGTGAAGCTGATATATTTGTTCCAGTGTGAGAGATCAAGAACTCTGGAGGTTTTCCTGGAAATTGTCGATACCAGAAGAAATAATCATTTCCTGTTGCAGCATTTTTATATTTGTAGGACAGAGTGACAGCAGCCCCCTCCAAAGTGGACTCTTCCTTCTTGACTGCAGTGAGTTCTTCACAGCTGACATCTAAAGGAAGAGAGAAGTCAGATCAGTGATGGACAAACATCAAATGCTGAAATGTATCTTTGAAAGAATCCATCAACCTGTTCCAATGACTAGAAGCAGCAGAGTGAACACAGATGTCTGCACAGACAGCATGTTGGAGAAAGATGATGTTTGGCTTTTGTGTGTTGAACTGTGTTAAAGTGGAAGTTTGTGTCTCTTCTATAGTTCACTAACAGCTCAGCTCCTCCCTCAATCTCTCTGTCTGTTCTTTCATCTGTTCTTCCTCCTCCCTCAGCTCCTCTTCCTCCTGGTTAAGTGTCAGACATAACTCCCCCCCCGCATGTAGGTTTTTGCCTGCAGGATATCTCCATGTGAAAATGGCCAAACCTGTGAGGGGCTACAGTTGGCCTCCATAAATTAACAAGGCTGTAAATGCCTCACTGAACCTGTAAAGCAAAAATGTTCACTGACATTTGTTTTTATAGGCATGCTTTGAGCGACAGGTCATCACAATCAACACTAAAGTGTCTCTATTCTCATCGCTCCCTCGTGCCAGCGCCTTTACATGGAGCTCTTCAGCGAGTGCTGGTTCCATGGTGATAGCGGGCAGCGTGAGCTCCTCTATGACACCCAGAGACCATAGGGGGCTAAACAGCCTTTATGTCCTGCTGCACTCTCTGGGTGTGGAGAAGGACCTGGCGCTGCCTGCTATCCCCATGGCTGAGGATAACTCCCGCAATCCAAAAACATAACATATTTCATAGGTTAACTGGTGACTCTAAAGTGTCCTTAGACGTGCATGTGGGAGTGATATTGTGCCCTGCGGCAGACTGACGACCTGCCCAGGGTACACCTTGATTTCACTCATAAGTAGCTGGGACAAGTTCTGGCAATAAATAAAGCGGGTTTATAAACTGGACGGATGGATCGTATATGAGAGCTGAAGTTTGTCCAACATTAGAAAACCTCTTCTAGAATTTAATTATATGAAACTGAAACTTGACAGGACTAAACACGGTTTAGACCTGACTTTGGACACCAGCAGGGTGTCTGTTCCTGAGCTTATCATGCCTTGTTTCCACTGAGCAGTGTGGTACGCTCCATTACAAATTATACAATGTACCCATTAAGCGAAATGCAACTGTACCCTTTTTGGTCCTCTGTAGGTCATAGGTCCATAGAAAATGAAACGGATAGGTCAGTGCGGTGCTACAGTTGAAACTTGTTGATTGGCAAAAGGTCTTTACAAGAAAAGAAAGCACCAAGAAAACATCTGAATTCCTCTTCACCACTCACAATCTTTTTTCAAACAATATTAAGAACTTTGTATATACTTTAGAAAGTACTAAAAGTCAAGTGAGGAAAAAATTGAGCGACTGGATTACTTCTCTTTTAATTGCAGTTAGCTTCACCCTGAATGGGGCGAGATGATCCAATTTGAATAGAAACAATCACCTGCATTGCCTGGACCATTCTAAACTGGACCATACCATAGAAAAGCACACTAAGAAAGACTATTAATTTCTCTGAGTTTCACTGAACCAAAGATGATTATCTAAGTCTGTTTATGTTTATATGCAGACAGTTGTTCTGCTTTCCTTCAGTGATCTGCTGGAGACAGAAACAGACTGAGTCTACAGGCCCAAAGCTTCCTAAAAAACAGTCTATTGAACACACCAGGACTCAGTACTTTAATTGAATCAAATTACATAATCCAAAAAACAAATGTCCCCTACAGAGGACATTAACTAATAGATTCCCAGGAGGACATACACCTGCTGTGACTATGCTGTAAATCTACGTTTCATCTGGATATTTCTTTACTAAAACAGTGCTGCTGATTATTTACATGCACTTTATTTATTTATTTTTAATCATAGCACCCTCTGGTGGTTTGTAAGGATACTGAGTTGTTTCTGTAGGTTTTTGCACAGAGTTGTGTTGTTTCCTGTCACTGCAGGTTTCAATCAACAGGAGAAACTAGCTGATGTTCAACATTCACTCTGACAATTGTTCTCTTCACAGCACCACTTCTTATTGACTGAATGTTGAACACAGAGCAGGAGGAGAGCCCCGCCCACTTCATTATGTCACCCTCTAGTGGAGGAATAGAAGATGACTTTAAAAGAAGAGTTAAATGCTTCATGTCTTCTTGGGGGCTTTACAAAAAAATTTCAATCTGAACCACTCAAACACATTTTCACTCTGGACATAATGTCTGATAGTTGTAGGTAAATTAGGATGTATTTTAGCCATAATACTTTATAGTATTACATATTATAATTTAAAAAGAGAGGTTCAAGCTCTTCGTTAGATTTGATTAGGAAGCTAATCTGACTAGCAAATAACAGTCAAAGGATTTACCTTTACATCAATCCTCAGCAGTGCAAGACAGTTGCTGTTTATGTGAAAATGTGTAATCCTTATTGTTTAACATTTATATTATTATACTTCTAAATAACACATGTAACAATTTTCTTTGTAAAAAAAAAAAAGAAAAAAAAACCTAAATAGAAATAAATAACATGCAACCATTGTTTGACTCTTTGGTGAAATATTTCCAAAAAGGTGGCTAATTTTAATCACTGGACATTTTACATTTGGCACCTCACTTAGTTTAATGCATATTTGCTAAAAAGAGACCAAAGATTTAATAAGTTTTTATTAAAAGCTGTGGACAACCTTTGTGGTCATTATTAATACCCTCAAGGCTTTTACATGGTTTCTATGCAAAAATCTCAAACTTTTAAATACGAGACTCATTAATGGCAGTACTTCATCCATCCATCCATCCATCCATTTTCTTGGCCGCTTCATCCCTTACGGGGTCGCGGGGGTGCCGGAGCCCATCCCGGCTACTGAAGGGCGAAGGCGGGGTACACCCTGGACAGGTCGCCAGTCTGTCGCAGGGCCTCAATCACACACCCATTCACTCTCACAGTCACAGTCACACCTAGGGGCAATTTAGAGTCACCAATGAACCTATGAAGCATGTTTTTGGACGGTGGGAGGAAGCCGGAGTCCCCGGTGAAAACCCACGCATGCACAGGGAGAACATGCAAACTCCACACAGAAAGGTCCCAGCTGGGGATTCGAACCGGGGCCTTCTAGCTGTGAGGCGAGAGCACTAACCACTGCACCACCGTGCAGCCCGGCAGTACTTCATGAAAAAATAAAACAAATATCGATCTTGAAGCCTATAAAAATTGAAAAAAAAATCAGCAAAGTAAGGCGGGTCTAGACCACTCGAACATTATAAAACAAATCAAAAAATCTTACAGTGAACACTAAAATGAACAGCCAGCCAGTGGATGGAACTGGTGGTCACACATCATCATGAGATTGGAAAACTTACCGTCTTTGTGTCAGAGATAAGCTACATTACTGTTACATTTTTTTTAATGTTACTTTCTACTGTTTCTTTTTGTTACAAACTAAATCCTGAACACAGCTACTGCAAAGGGCAAATTTTCTGTATCTTAACTTTGACATGCAAAAAATGTGTCAGAAGAACATCACAAGTTCATTTAGAAGATATTTTTTAAAAATGTAGAAGATCATTTAAAAGTCTAAAACTATTTAAAAAGGATTTCATATTAAATTAAAAAATATACATTTGTTTTTATTTTAGTTTCTGAGATAAACACAAAAAATCAAGGAGTTCAGGGCTTCCACAGCTGCTCTTTCTCTGATCTTTCCTGCTTTGAGTGATAATGTAATGTGGTGAGGTTCATAGAGGTTCATCAGTCAAATGTACAAGGATATGAACCCTAGTAGCTTTTTCACCATTTGATTGGAAGGTTAAAGTGTGATGTCTAAAATTTTATTTGAAGACTTTGCTTCTGTGTGCAAACTGTAGTATTGAAAAAAAATGCCAAAAATATTGACCTAATTTTACTTATAAATTAGCAATTGGGTTGTATTTGGTTCTGATTCCAATGCGGTTCTTTGGTTTCATATTCGGTTCCTAATCGGTGCAAAATTTGGTACTTCAGTAATAAAAAAACAATGCCTAAAAAGTAAAAATAATAGCCACATCTTCCCAAATGTGGGTAAACAGCACTTTACAACATTGTACAGTAAGTGAGTACGCTTTGTGAACATGCTGAAAAATAACTAGAGTCCCTCAGCTGATTCGAAAAATGTGCAACATTCCAGCATGCACTTTGCTGAATGGATGAGCATCAAGTTCAGCTTGTGTAACTGTTTGTATATGTGGCTTTGAGCACGTTTTCTTTACTCTACACACTCATTAAAATTTGAAGCCATTTAGGTGCATTCACACCGAACGCAATTCATGCGACAGACGCGGCCAGCTCCAACATTAATCAAAGGTACAGGCCCCACAGCGCAATATGAGCGACTATCAGCTCGATTTGAGCAGCGAATCGGGCGGCGTGGCCAAAATGTAAATACTTGAAGTTGGACAGGTCGCTGCTTTGCATCTACCAATCAGGAACTCAGGTTTGGGCTTTGGACTTTTTCAGTGACTCGATCATCGGGTAGAATACTAGTCCAAAGTGAGCGTTTTTTTCCAGAAGGTATTAAAAAAAGATAATTATCCCCATAAGAGTTCAGAGGTGGGGTGATGCTAGCTTCAGCGAGACTGGAAAAGCAGAAGCATTCCCAACAAAAAGCACCCTGGTGGACACTCCCTGATGGTGATGAACCACTGCTGGCCGCTGGAGTGGCTCGCTGGCTGGCTGGTTGGTTGGGGTGATGAGTTCAGCAACAATGGGGAGGTGAAACAGCTATAGTCAAGCACAGAGGTACCGGCCTGTCAGGAAAGGACATAAACAAAAGTGAGTGCAGCAGATACCTGCAATGCGGCAGATCTCACAAAAAAAAAAAAAAAAAAAGATTTTAGCTATGCCATTGTAACCCCGATTAAATTCTAAAGTGCTCTCTTTGAGTTTTAACTCTGCAGTACTGGTGGTCCAGCACTAGGGGGCGATATGTTTCTGAGAGACGCTCTTAAAGCTTTTAGCAGGAAGAACGTTTCCTACTCACATTCCCAGTGAGACGACGAGACGAAACGAGACCACACCGAAGGAGAAGTGGCTTTAATGAAAAGATACTGCTGTACACAATTCAGCACCTGTTCCAGATACTTGTAGATTGTTTCAAGATTTTCAAAAAGTCCGATTTTGAAGATACCGTGGTGAGTTGCGAGTTTAGTTCTGATGTTTGAATGAGCTTATCACTCGAACCAGCTAAAGTGCTAGCTTGTGGAGCTGAGGAAAGTACATGTTTGCTGTAATATTTGTTTTATTTAATTTAACAGAAATACCATTTAAGAAAGCGGGATTTTATTTATTAATTTTGAAAAGTACGAGTGTGTCAGATATTATTTAAGAATGAATGTAAGAAGGTTAGCTCGAGTCGGCTAACTGCCTCGCACGTGTGTGCAGGCTGGTTTTTTTCCACCCCTCCAGAGAGCGAGCCGTGCTCTGGAAGATCAAAGCAGAACCCGCGCTGTTGCTGTGGCCTCACCTGTTTTACTGGATGCACTGCTCCCCACCGGAAGGAGGTTAAGCTGGATTTCCCATTCCTAGGATCTTCCAAGTAACTTTTCTGTTCTCGTTTCAATCGCGCATTTTTTTCCTCTGCCGCTGGAGATTTTCCCCTATTTTTTTTTAAATATATTTTTCCCCCCTGAGATCTCGGAGTTTAAAGATTATACTTTTTTTGGACATTTATTGCAAATTAGTGTTGGATCCAACATAGAGTCGTTGAGGGTTGATTCGGAATCTGTTATTGTTTCTTGTGTGATTATTATGAAGAAATGTTCTGCATATTGTTTTTTTTCCACACTGTTGAGCCATAAGTGAAATTTATCCTCACAATTTGTTTTGAGATTTATTGTTTACCTTTTTTTATATGTACCTGATATTTTTTTAATTTAATACAGATTCTTTATTTTATATTTAAACTCATGTTGAGTGTGTCATTGTGGGTTGGGAGGCTGTACTAAGTCAGTATTAAATACAGCATTTCTCCTTCACGAACTTAGCGAATAGAGATCAATTCTTTGAGCATAAGTAGCCTCCTACCTAGCGTACAGGTACGCGGAGTTACACCATCAAGAGAACTTTAAACGGTCTGCAAAACAGGCAAAATAGTAGGCAATATACATCACTGGAGACTTCTAAAATGAACAGGCAGTCAGTGGAGGGAAGAAAGAACTGGTGGTCTCACACCACAAGACTGGATAACTCATCATCCTTGTGTCAGACATAAACTAAACTAATACTGGTGATTATGTTTTTTCCACTATATATTTGTTAACAAACTAAAGTCAAAAACCAGCTGCTGCTATTGTCTTAATCTTATCTTAACTTTGTGATACAGCAAACAAGTCAGAAGATCATCAATGGACTCATTTAGTCACTAATGTATAAGATGATTAAAAGATCTAAACCTTTTTAAACTTATTTTGATTTAAGAGTGAACAATAAGGTAAATTTCTGTTTTGTATTAATTTCTGCAATACAAACATAAAGGTTCAGGGGCCCGTTTCAAGAAGCAGGTTTTGTTGGAACTCTGAGTTCGTGAACTCCAAATTCGGCAAAACTCTGAGTTTTCGGTTCCAGAAAGAGGGATAACTCAAACCCGGGAAAGTGGGCGAAACCAAGCCCGTTCCAAGAAGCGGGTTAAGCTGAACTCAGAATCAATCACTATGGTAACTGAGTCTGTGAACGAAACCTGGTCGGTAGCAGGTTTTCTTCAGGAAACTTAGAGTTCTCTGCGGTCTCCGCCCCTTTTTAAAGTGAAAGATGATCAAATATGAGTTCCTCATGAACATTTAGAGAACATTCACATTAGAGACGTCACGTTTTCACCACTCAGAAACCAAAATGACATGTTCATTCATAGAGGATCATGTAGAGAGGAGGCTGATTAATCCAGAGGAAATGTTATTTACGTCGGTAGAGGATTTGGAGGACACGAGTCGATTGACTGCAGTTTCCCAATTCATTTTTATTTCAGCGATATTATAAATAGTGAGTTTTTCCAAGGACTCGCTATTAAAAATACCGTTTCTTTTCCTTATTTTAAACCCTTAACAATAGGAATTAAGGAATGTCAAACACCGGAGAACTATGTGAACTTATCCACCGTCTAGTACTTCCGTCAGACGTTAGCTCAATTGACAGTAACGCTGCCTCCCACCGCATAGGTAGCGAGTTTGACTCCCGGCATCGGAAAGTTATTTTCACGTTTAAAAAAATTTGGCGGATATTTTTTAAGTCTTGAGAATTAAAATTAAATAAATACTTTTTTAACATATGCCAGGCAGCTACAGTTTCTTTTTAGCGTGCAGTGATATCTGTGTGTGTAGGTGGGGGGTTACGATCACGGAGATTACTTATTAGATTGGTAACAGATCAAAAACCACTCCTTACTCAACAAGAGACAAAATAACCTTCCTGACATTATTTATTCATTATTAGAAATGATTCAAATAACTGCAGATATTTTCTCTCTGTTCTACCGCTGCAGCTGTGTTGCTTTTCTTGCAGTAAATGTTCTCCTATAGTCGCATATGCTTGAAGGAACTTATCAATTTCCGTCGCCGGAAGTACGTAACTCAGCTGTTTGTCCCCGTTGCCATGGTGAATCATGCTGTCTTTGCTCCATTGATCAGGGCTTTTTATGGTCGCGACGCTCACACCTGATTCTGGTTCTGACAACTTCAAGTTGATTGAATCAAACATTTTCAGCTGTTCTGGAACCGAAAACCCTGAGTTTGGGAATTTTGAGTCCAGTGACTCTAAGTTCAGGTTTGAACTCTAAATTTGTTGAACCTGCTTCTTGAAACGGGCCCCAGGTCATCCCAAGTCTCACCTTCTTTCTTCTTCATCGGAACAGAAACTACATTTCCACAAAGTCAGTGTCCACGAATTGTTACCATTTAAACCTTCATGTAGATGTTTATTGGTTGATGTGGATCATGTGTTGATGTGAATCCTCCCTCAGTGTTTCATTAGCAGCTGTAACCACAGAGACTCTGATCAAACAGGAATGAACAGAATCCATCTGATATGAAGCTGTGCTTTGAAAACCACTTCCCTCCTCTTTGAAGAGTAGTCCATATCTGTCTTCAGGTTTTTGTACAGCCTCTTCTACACTTTGGATCACTGTGTGTCTACAGCACAGTAGTAGAGAGCTGTGTCTGCCAGAGTTAACTTTGTGATGATCAGTTCAGTTGACGTGTCTGTTGTTGTGGATTTATAACGTTTATCTGGAATATATTCTCTTGTTTCATATTTTCCTCCTTTCCCAAGAATAAACTGAGGAGCCTGAAGATCAGAATCATGTTTGTACCAGTAAAGATCAGGTAAGTTGTTATCAGTCTGATAGTTACATCTCATTGTAACAGATTTTCCTTCAGTTCCTGTAAGTTGATCCTGATCAGGAGAGATTGTGTCTCCAGCTGTGAGTCCTGGAAAAAGTGGAGAAAATGAAGCCATTAGATGAATGAGATGATGAGTTCATGCAGCAGCTTCAAGCAAACTTGAATCTCTGTTCTTAAACTCACCTAGAATGTGAGATAGAAGCAAAAAGAGGTAAAGCAACATGTCTTTGGAGTTCTTGAAGACACACAGACAGCAGATGAACTCTGTTCTTCCACTGCAGCACACTGAGGAAGAAATAATGTTACTGGATGATCTGAAGTGCAGTGGGCGGAGCCAATTGGCTTTGTTTTTAAGTTCAACTCAGCCAATCAAAGAGTTCAGTGCTTCTACAGATGCTTTGTCTCTAATCTTTACAGCTAATTTCTTTGTTATCAGACCAAAATCTCACCAGTTTTGTAAACACATCACATCAGTATTTTCACAGTGTGTGTCGCCCTCTAGTGGATTTTATATAAAAATGTGTTTTCTCAACAGGTTTTTGTACAGAGTTTTGTTGCTTCCTGTCACTGTGGGCTCCACAGCACAGTAGTACACAGCAGAGTCTGTCACTGCAGCAGAGGAGATCTGCAGATGAAACTCCTGGTTGTGTTTGTCATGTTTCACTGAAAAACTTCCTTTTTCATCTTCATATTCTTTAATCAGAAACTGTGGAGATGAACTGGACTTCT
>NW_023416955.1:53552-71831 GCF_002922805.2 Oryzias melastigma | reverse complement strand
GTCGGCTAACTGCCTCGCACGTGTGTGCAGGCTGGTTTTTTTCCACCCCTTCAGAGAGCGAGCCGTGCTCTGGAAGATCAAAGCAGAACCCGCGCTGTTGCTGTGGCCTCACCTGTTTTCCTGGATGCACTGCTCCCCACCGGAAGGAGGTTAAGCTGGATTTCCCAGGATCTTCCAAGTAACTTTTCTGTTCTCGTTTCAATCGCGCATTTTTTTCCTCTGCCGCTGGAGATTTCTTCCCCTATTTTTTTTTAAATATATTTTTCCCCCCTGAGATCTCAGAGTTTAAAGATTATACTTTTTTTGGACATTTATTGCGAATTAGTGTTGGATCCAACATAGAGTCGTTAAGGGTTGATTTGGAATCTGTTATTGTTTCTTGTGTGATTATTATGAAGAAATGTTCTGCATATTGTTTTTTTTCCACACTGTTGAACCATAAGTGAAATTTATCCTCACAATTTGTTTTGAGATTTATTGGTTACCTTTTTTTTATATGTACCTGATATTTTTTTAATTTAATACAGATTCTTTATTTTATATTTAAACTCATGTTGTGTGTTATTGTGGGTTGGGAGGGTGTACTAAGTCAGTATTAAATACAGCATTCCTCCTACACGAACTTAGCGAATAGAGATCAATTCTTTGAGCATAAGTAGCCTCCTACCTAGCGTACAGGTACGCGGAGTTACACCATCAAGAGAACTTTAAACAGTCTGCAAAATAGGCAAAATAGTAGGCAAACACAAGACGCAAACAACAGGAGGTTTGTAACAAACTGTGCATCCTGACGCCCAACCGCCCTCAAAAGCCTTTGCATAGGAGCACCTTATACTGGGGATCCATCATCAAGGATCCCACGCAACCAACTGGATGGACCAGGAAACCCAAGACACAGTGAGCAGTTCCTCTTCAGGGTGCAAAATGTCAAAAGCACAAAGCTACTCTGCTGGAACATGTGGTCATGTGACCGAATTCAGCAAGCTGATTGTCTGCAAGCGATGTCTACAAGCATACAGGAGCAGATTCCTGAATGGTTATTTGATAATATTGAAATTAATATTGAGTTAATACCAAATGTGTGATTCAATTCTTGTAGTTCGTTTGATTAGCTTTCCAACAATATCATCCTTTTGTGGATTGGACAAGTAATGAGAGAGTTATGACAATTTAAAGACTTCAGATTCAGGAACAAAATTATGCCATACATTTGATCACTGAACATGCATAACTGTCTTATTCTTTGAGCTATCTTAATGATCTTTATACCAATGGAATGGTCTCTTTCAGCTCTTTCCAGTGATCTAAAGATCAAAGTAATCCACTTAATTTGACATTTTTTGTCACATACCTGCTTCTATATCTGCTCCACAGCACCCTTCCAATCAGGACTCAATTGACCACACCTGTGCAGTTTGTGAATCCAGATCATTCTTCTACACTTTCACTAACTCTATTATTCTTTAACCGAGCTGTCACATTCTCTGGGATCACCTGCTCCACAGCCTGCTTTAGATGTAGCTATGCACCGTGATGTGACTGAAATCTGAGAGTGGTTTGTGACATCTGTGATCTCGTCTACTTCTACAGCACCATATCCGGCTGTACTGACCTCCTGTTTAAAGATCATTCCTTACGACATCACTGACTGCTTCGATTGAATCATTCTATTTGACAATCCAGAAAACATACAGAGGATGTCTCCAAATGTCTAGCTAGCTGGTCATTTTTTCAGCAAAATCATACAATACTTCAACACAGTTGTCACAATTAACAGAACTGGCCCTTTCATCATTTCAACAAAATGCCAACTGTTGTTTGGCGAGGAAGCAGATGGCATTGAAAAAAGATCTTTTAGTATATCTCTATTGTCCTTTAACTTAGCAGTATATGCTAATGTTTATTGAGGCATCTTGGCATTTTTTTCAGATCAATGTCTCTTCTCAGTCCAAACCTTTTAAGAAGTTTAAAACAAAAGAAATATTTAAAAAAAAATACACAATGTGCTATGTTTATTAATATTATTAAATCCCAAAGCACTAAAGTGCATGTATCAGCTGCAGCTCCAGTATGTGTGCGCGTCACAGGTGGGTCACAGGCTGGCTGTGCTGTTCTCTCATGAATTTAAAAAGTAAGTTTGTGAATTTGCTACCTCTTTATTTGTTTTAAACAAAGAAACAGTAAAAACCAACACAGAAAAAAGTAATCATGAAATAGGCATGTCAATAAATTAATATTTGATTTTCAATTTAAAAGTATATTCACCTTAATTGTATGTATTTTCATGCTATATTTTGCAGATGAGGAACAGCCTCTTCTGCCTCACCTGACTATACATCACTGGAGACTTCTAAAATGAACAGGCAGTCAGTGGAGGGAAGAAAGAACTGGTGGTCTCACACCACAAGACTGGATAACTCATCATCCTTGTGTCAGACATAAACTAAACTAATACTGGTGATTATGTTTTTTCCACTATATATTTGTTAACAAACTAAAGTCAAAAACCAGCTGCTGCTATTGTCTTAATCTTATCTTAACTTTGTGATACAGCAAACAAGTCAGAAGATCATCAATGGACTCATTTAGTCACTAATGTATAAGATGATTAAAAGATCTAAACCTTTTTAAACTTATTTTGATCTAAGAGTGAACAATAAGGTAAATTTCTGTTTTGTATTAATTTCTGCAATACAAACATAAAGGTTCAGGTCATCCCAAGTCTCACCTTCTTTCTTCTTCATCGGAACAGAAACTACATTTCCACAAAGTCAGTGTTCACGAATTGTTACCATTTGAACCTTCATGTAGATGTTTATTGGTTGATGTGGATCATGTGTTGATGTGAATCCTCCCTCAGTGTTTCATTAGCAGCTGTAACCACAGAGACTCTGATCAAACAGGAATGAACAGAATCCATCTGATATGAAGCTGTGCTTTGAAAACCACTTCCCTCCTCTTTGAAGAGTAGTCCATATCTGTCTTCAGGTTTTTGTACAGCCTCTTCTACACTTTGGATCACTGTGTGTCTACAGCACAGTAGTAGAGAGCTGTGTCTGCCAGAGTTAACTCTGTGATGATCAGTTCAGTTGACGTGTATGTTGTTGTGGATTTATAACGTTTATCTGGAATATATTCTCTTGTTTCATATTTTCCTCCTTTCCCAAGAATAAACTGAGGAGCCTGAAGGTCAGAATCATGTTTGTACCAGTAAAGATCAGGATAGTTGTTATCACTCTGATAGTTACATCTCATTGTAACAGATTTCCCTTCAGTTCCTGTAAGTTGATCCTGATGAGGAGAGATTGTGTCTCCAGCTGTGAGTCCTGGAAAAAGTGTAGAAAATGAAGCCATTAGATGAATGAGATGATGAGTTCATGCAGCAGCTTCAAGCAAACTTGAATCTCTGTTCTTAAACTCACCTAGAATGTGAGATAGAAGCAAAAAGAGGTAAAGCAACATGTCTTTGGAGTTCTTGAAGACACACAGACAGCAGATGAACTCTGTTCTTCTACTGCAGCACAATGAGGGAGAAATAATGTCACTGGATGATCTGAAGTGCAGTGGGCGGAGCCAATTGGCTTTGTTTTTAAGTTCAACTCGGCCAATCAAAGAGTTCAGTGCTTCTACAGATGCTTTGTCTCTAATCTTTACAGCTAATTTCTTTGTTATCAGACCAAAATCTCACCAGTTTTGTAAACACATCACATTAGTATTTTCACAGTGTGTGTCGCCCTCTAGTGGATTTTATATAAAAATGTGTTTTCTCAACAGGTTTTTGTACAGAGTTTTGTTGTTTCCTGTCACTGTGGGCGTCACAGCACAGTAGTACACAGCAGAGTCTGACACTGCAGCAGAGGAGATCTGCAGATGAAACTCCTGGTTGTTTTTGTCATGTTTCACTGAAAGCCTCCCTTTTTCATCTTCATATTCTTTAATCAGAAACTGTGGAGATGAACTGGACTTCTGTTGGTACCAGAAGAAAAGCTGGATTAAACCAGAATATTTGCAGGACAGAGTGACAGTTTCTCCTTCCAAATCCATCACTTCATCTTTCAATGGTTTCAGTAAATCCTCAGAGGATCCTGGAAACAACAAAGATAGATTTCATCAGGACATTTGGATTCTAATCTTGAATCTGACTTTGATCATCTCAAAGTAAATCAGTTCAAACATCTCCAGATGTTTCTCCTGTCCATCATCTCCTTTTCCATCTGCATCTTTTGATGACTTACCAGTTTGAAAGGAGACCATCATCATCCAGATGAGAAGCAGCAACATTCTTTTCTCTGGTACTGAATGAAGAACAGAGAGAACACAGCAGCTCTTCAGCTCCTACATGAAGCTTCATGTTCTGCTGTGAAGCTCCTCCTCCTGCTGTGGTTTGTTTCTGTGGAGCAAAGCCAGGAAGAAAAGTTTCTCTGAGTTCTTCAGTTTGCAGAGAACAAAGTCAAGACTTTTTAAACTGTTAAAAGTTCAGTAAAGTTGATGTGTGGATCATCTGTTACCTTTACACTTTTCACTGATAAAATAAATAATTGTCCACTGATCTGTGCTACAAATGCTTTTTAAAAGTTTCAATCATTTTATTCTGAAAACTGCTGTATTTTGCATATTTCATGTTCAATAACAGTGTACATTATTGGGAGTTGAACATCACCAAACTTTCATTATATTGCAAATATCGGTTTGACTGCCTGTCTTTAACTCACATTGCTTATGCTAGTAACCTAATGCTAAAATAAAAATGTTTATATGTTGTTGACATTTTTATTACATCTTCACTTTTCATGTAATATCAAATGTACTTCATGTTTGTCTCTCATTTAGATGACTGAAGGTGACACAGACATTGGCTCTGCAGCTGTGAAGGAGGAGAATATGAGCTCACATTGGTTCTTCTTCAAAGGCTACTAAGACTTTTCCATAAAAATACATTATTTTATGCTTTGCTCTGTGATCTATCTCAAAATTAAAAATGTAAAAATCTTCAAAATGCTTCTGAAACTAAAATAAGATAAGGAGAACTATTAGGGAAAAATCACAGAGATTTTTGTTTAAAGGGAGAGACGTATATATGGGCTTCATTGACAAGCATCACTTTGGTTTTTTTCAGCGACTTGATGCCTCTAACCACACTCAAAAATGGTCACAGACTTGCTTTCTGTAAGTAGAACAAAATCTCAGAATTGCTTTGACAACTGGTTTATCTTGTTGCAAAAGATTTGACCAAACAAAAATGTGAAAGTAAAATAAAAATACTAAAGTAAACTCTGACCATAGAGAATAAACACAAAACCAAAATTACTAACAGGTCATTGAAAAGTTACAAATAAACAAACAAAAACTCACAGTTTTCAGCTGTTTTACACTCAGGGATGCTGGATTTGGTGCCGTTTTCTCACAAGCTACGCGTCTGTCATGGCGTCCTCACTACCACGACGCACATTTCTGTCATCTGTGAAATCCATGTAAAACTAAATAATCATACAGAAATACCAACAAATAAATCCCATGAAGTAATTAAATTGTTTCAGTGCATGAAATGTGTTATGCAAATAAACTTAAGTTAGGAATAGGTATAGATAAGTTAGGAATAGATTTTCCTCCATGCTGCCACACCTGGTTTTAGTCCAGATCTGATCTGTAGTGATCTAGATAAACTCCAGCTGATTTACAGCTCCTTTACTAAGTCCAGAGAACAGTCCATTACAGCAGTATAATCAGTTGTAGATGAATGTGTCATAAGTCTCTAGGTTTGTGTAGCCAGGATAAATAATATGATATAATATATAATACCTGACACATAGAAGGCATTAAAACAAATAAATACATTATATCATAACTACACAGACGCTCCAATATTTCACGGCAGATATTTATGATTATTGCTGCCTGAAATGTCTGATGTTGCAGCAACTTTTGTGACAAAAGTTGCAATGTTTTTTAATATAGAATTCTTTTTTTTTTAAGACCCTAAAATCATCATATACAATGATGTTTTGCTGTCATTTATCTTGAATAGAACCGTGAAACAGAAAATGAACTTTTGGTCTTTCTTGCTCACAAAAATCCAGATATTTCTGTATTCATTTAAAGATACTTCAGAATAAACATTTTTCCAGTGAAAAATTATAAACTTGAAAATACAACATAAGAATATTAATCCTCAGATCTCCATGTTCTCCACAGAGTCTTCCTCTGTAACTATTTCAAAATCATCCCTGGTGGGTTGCTGGAAGAGGAAGACCAAGGCTTAGAGGAGTTGATCTGGTTACTTCTGTCAGTAATGATCTGCTCTGTTTCGGAGTTTCTCTCAGGTGTTTATAGGTTTGTTGTGGAGGAGGTTCTATATGGAATTATTTTCCTGCAGACTCTAAATTATTCCTTTGTATTATCAATTAAAGTGAAATGGTTCCAGAGTTCCAGAGTCTCTCTGTCTTTCTCTCATACTCTGTTCATGTTGTGCAGCAGCTGTACACTCCACAATATGGCAGACCGCTCTGTACCTGCGCCCACCACCCCGCGGAGTGACCATCCACGTGCGTCTTGAAAAGAAAAAAGTCAGAGACGACTAAAGAGAGATAATAAAAGAGAGCACGGTTCCCGGTATTTAAGTGATCTTCTTTTAAAGTACGAACCCTCGCGGACCCTGAGGTCCTCCGGTACCGGCCTGTTAGTTGTTCCTAAGGTGAGGACCAAAACACATGGTGAAGCTTCGTTCTCTCATTACGGTCCTCGCCTCTGGAACAGCCTGCCGGAGAGTCTCAGAGCCGCAGAGACCGTAGAGGTTTTTAAGAAGAGGCTCAAGACACACCTTCTTAATTCTGCTTTTAGTTGATCTTATCTGCCTATTTATTAAATTAGTTTTTATTCATTTATTCATTTTATTTATTCCTTCATTTATCTTTCTTCTTTATGAATTTTATTTAATATTTTATGTATTTAATCTCAATTTCAATGTTATTTATTTTATGACCTTAGTGTCATTGTAACCCCAGTGTTTCCTGTGGGTTCTATCTTATCAGGGCTTGTCTGCTTGGTCTGGGGTCGTTGCCGTGGTTCTCGCCCTTACTGGGGCGGCTGGAGTCCTGCACTGCAGCCTCACAGCTGTGGAGTGGACTCCGTGGCTGTCCCGGTCTGGGTGGGCGCCGTGGCGATGTTCCTTTGACCGAGCTGACTCCTGGTATGATAGAATCCTCAATACTGTTTCCTCATAGCAGAGCCAAGCCTCAATTTTATTTTATAAGTTTATTTTACAAGTGTTTTTTTTTTTTTTTTATTCATTGTGTGTGGGGTCATGGGTAGGGTTGGGTACCGATGGGATCTGATGCGGTTCCGGTGCTACCGCGGTTCTTTTGTTTCGGTTTCGGTTCCCTTTCGGTGCTTATTGCGGTACTTCAGTAATAAAAAATAATGCCTTTATCTTTCTCCAAAGCAGAACGGCTTCCAACAAGCGCAGACTCCCTCCTGCCATGCAGCTGTGCGCACGTAATATAAAGCATAATATAAAACTCCGTCTTAAATAAACTTAAACGTCCTTGAAATTTTAGCCTGACATTTTATTAAATTAAATCAGGAATGTGGCATTTATTTGCAGTTGTTTTTGGGCAAAAGCAATATTTTATTTCAATAAAATAAGGCGGAAGATAAATGTCAATCACACGGCTGCAAAGCGCAGCAGATGATGACGACCCGCTGTGGTGGTGGGCGGAGCCGAGCCGAGCTTTCTGCTATTAGCAGCCCAACAAGGAGGAAACGATTCATTGTTTCATTTTGGGATGGGGCTCCAGCGTTGTTTAAAAATTGCGGAAACTCCACTATTCACAGCGAAAGTCCCGCCCACCGACGTTGCGGAAGCCGACCATCTCGGCGGTTTTATATGAGCCCGCCCACGAACACAAGAAAGTAAATAGATAGGCTGAATCGTAAAAAATCAGAAGGGAGTACAAGTGATTGACATGTCCACAGACAAATGAAACTTCAATGAACTTTGGAACCGAAATCCGGCACCGTTTGCAGCCGCATCTTTCGGTTTCGGTAGAACCGCGCAAATAATAACGGTTCCTACTTGGAACCGAACTTCGGTACCCAACCCTAGTCATGGGTGTATGTGTTATAGGGAGGGTGTGTGTGTGTGAAGGGTGGGTTGGGCTTTTATTGTGTATGTTTTGTTTTTAAATGTGAAGCGCTTTGGGTTACTCTTAAGTATGAAAGGCGCTTTTATAAATAAAGATTGATTTGATTTGATTCCCCGTAAGGAGTCACAAGGGAAACAGTCACAAAACTACGTCGACTGTTGTCATGGTAGATTGATCAAAGTTGCAGTAAAGTTGCAGTGAAAATCCAAAATTGCATAGTGCGCAACAAAATCATGGGGTTTGCTTGAATTTGCGTTAATAGTTGCGATCACAACATCACGAAATCCTGGAGGGTCGGAAAACATAAATCAGTAAGAAAATAGTACATTCATTTATTATGTTTCGTTGAAATTCATTTATTTATTCTTTATTAAAACTCATTTGTTTATTTGAAAGTATTTTTGTTGAAATGTATATTGCTTTAAAGTTGTTTGTGTATTGTTACCTTTTATGGATGTTGGGTGGCAAGTATAGAGAGGAGGGGGCATAGTTGGGAGGAAAAAAAAGTGTCCCTGTCTTGGCTCAGGAGAAAAGAGGGACCACTACCGAACGTGTCGACTTGTCTTAAAGAGGAGAGATTGTTATGTCATGGTTCATGACACAGTAAAACTCTGTACTGTTTTTTTGCATTGATTATAAGCAAAACTTTATTATTTCTTTATTTTTATTTTTGTTTTGTGTTCCTAAAGTGACATAGATAAAAAAAAAACAAAAAAAAACAAATGCATAACAAAACATAAACAAAAATATACAACTTCAAATTTAAATAAACCTGAAAGAACTCAGAGCCCACTCATTTACTACATGAGTAAAAAAGAGGGCTACATTTGGTTTAATAAACCTTTGATTCTGGTGATGTTTTTAAGATGGTTAAATCCTGATGGTGTTATAGATTTAATGTGACTGCGAGAGTTCAAGTATGAATTTATGAGAAGGCCCAGATTTTTAGTGTGACTTCAAAATAAATTCTAGATACCTAATGTGAGTTATGGGTTTTAGAAACTCACTGAAAAGGACTGTTAGCACTTTCTCTGGGTTTCTCTGAACCAAAGATGATGATCTCTGTCTGTCTGTGTTTATCTGTAGAAAGTTGTTCTGCTTTCACTCACTGATCTGTTGGAGGCAGAAACAGACTAAGTCTACAGGTCCAAAGTTTCATAAGAACAGTCCATCAAACACACCAGGACTCAGTAGAGTACTTTAATTAAGTCAAATCACCTGATCAAAAGAGCAAATGTCCCTTACAGAGGACATGAACTATTACATTGGGTTAGGACATGCATGTGTTGTGACTATTTTGTAAATCTAAGTGTCATCTGCATATTTTTAGACTGATAAAGTACTGCTGATATTTTCATGCACTTTATTTTTTTACATACAGCACCCTCTGGTGGTTTATAAGGATAATAAGTTGTCTTCAGATTTTTGTACAGAGTTTTGCTGTTTCCTGTCACTGTGGGCCGCAGAGCACAGTAGTACACAGCAGAGTCTGACACATGAAGATTCTGGATCTTCAGAGGAACTGATTTGTCTTTGAGTTCAGCTTTAAATCTGTCGTTATTGAACTCTGGAGCGTTATCTTTGCTTGATGAGTAACGTATCAACATGTACTTTGGGTAACTGTTCAGTTCTTGTTTGTACCAGAACAAATACGGGTATGTATCACTGGTCTCAAAGGTACAGTTGAGTGTGACAGAGTCTCCTTCAGCAGCAATGACTTCTCCTCCTGGTTGAATCAATTTGTCTTCTCCTTTACACTCTGAGGAAGAACAGAACATGCAGAGGAAGAGATGAATCAATAAAGATGATTGATTGAAGGACAACAATCAGCAGCTTGAACAGCTCTTCATGTACAGCTCAGTAATGTGTTGAAGTGTTTGAAGAGGAAACATGTTGATCTTTGTGTCTTACCAAAGAAAAGAGCAGCAAGAAGAATCCACAGCCAATGTTCCATCTGTACAACAAGGTTTCAATCAACAGGAGAAACTAGCTGATGTTCAACATTCACTCTGACAATTGTTCTCTTCACAGCACCACTTCTTATTGACTGAATGTTGAACACAGAGCAGGAGGAGAGCCCCGCCCACTACATTATGTCGCCCTCTGGTGGAGTAAGGAAGAGGATTTCAGAGATGGAGATATATGTTCTTTATGTCTTCTTTGGGGCTTTACAAAACCTGTTCTATTCCGAACCGCTCGTATGCAATCTCACTCTGGAAATAATGTCTGATGGTTGTAAATTTTGGTGAAGATGATCTGCTGCAGTTCAAACCGAGCATTAGAATGGAGAAGAACGGTTATTTAAGTGGCTTTGAATGTAGCATGGTTGGTACCAGACGGGCTGGTCTGAGTATTTAATGTTCCATCAATGACAAACTAATTTTATGGAAAAAAAAATCAAACAGATATTTACATAGTTTATGTATCTTGAGCACAAACAACATAAAAAAAAATCTGTGTGTATTTTGAGCACATATTTGCTAAAACAGCATGTGTGCAAATATTTATTGAGTAAATATATTGTATTTACAATCAGAGTTTGGATTATTGATGGTCATGTCTGTTGGATATCAGATAGTTTAGCTCAGTGTTCCTCATTCCAGGTCCTCGAGAGTCGCCACCCTGCCTGTTTTCCAGATCTCCAAGCCCTGCTAGCTGCTGATTCGTTCAGTCAGATGTCTCCACATTCTGATTGAATGAACACACCTGGTCCAGGTAATCAGCAGCAAGCAGTACTCAAAGAGCTGCAAAACAGGCCGGTTGGCGGCTCTCGAGGACCTGGAATGAGGAACACTTTAGCTCAACAAAACTATCTAAGGCATGAAAGGCATCTGCATCTCCTGGTTCTGCTTTTTTTCCAAGCTTAGAAGAAAGAGCAGCCCCTGACCTTCTCATCATTCACTATGGAGGAAGTGACATCGGTCATGTCAGGAGTGTGAAACTGGTTGCACAATGCAATCATGTTCTACAAGGAACAAAACAGATATTCCCTCTCTGGTGTAAAAGAAATAAGGATTTTGGTGCCATGGATTTCATCGCGCACTAAAAGTGTTATTTCTTTCACCATCTGTGAAATAAAGGAAATAGCTATTTTAGTGCATGATTATTTCCTTTACTCCAGATAAGGTGAAGGGAGGAAGCCATTACGATTCACGTAAAACTGAGAAGTTTTTTTAAATAATGTCATCAATTTAAACAGCTTTTTTACTGACAATTACAGCATAGGACACTATAGCCATGTAAGGGACTGAAATTTTGAAGATATGTTACTGCTGCAAATGTGTATTTGAACACTTGAGAAAATCAAAGTAATATTTGGTACAGTAGCCTTTGTTTGTGATTACAGAGGTCAAATGTTTCCTGTAGTTTTTCTCTAGGTTTACACACACTCCAGGAGGGATTTTGGCCCACTCCTCCATACAGCTCTTCTCTAGATCTGTCAGGTTTCTGGCTGTCACTGAGAAACATGAAGTTTAAGCTCGCTCCAAAGATTTCCTATTGGTTTGAGGTATAGAATACTAGGGCGCTCCAGAACCTTGATATGCTTCTTATGGAGCCACTGCTGGGTTATTCTGGATTTGTGCTTCAGCTCATTGTCATGCTGGAAGACCCAGCCATGACAATGCTCTAACTGAGGAAAGGAGGTTGTTCCCTAAAATCTTACAACACATGACCCCAGTCATCCTCTTCTTAATACAGACCAGTAGTCCTGTCTCATGTGCAGAAAAACACCCCAAAGCATGATGCTACCACCCCCATGCTTCACAGTAGGGATGTTTTCTCGGGTTAATGCTCATTCTTTTTCCTTTAAACATGATCAGTGAAAGGGTTAGGGTGTGATTTCCATTTTTTTTCTTTAGATTATGAATCACATTGTGGGCATGCACCAAAAATGAAAATTTCAGACCCCTTCATGATTTCTAAGTGGGAGAACTTGTAAAATCACAGGGTGTTTAAATGCTTAATTTCTTCAATTTGTATGTAATTAAAGCACAGAGTCAAAGTAACTGTTTATTTATAGTGAGAAGATAACATAAATGTATTTTTGTCCCGGTGGAGCAGACTCTCAAATCTGGATCGCCTGTGTGACATCGGTCACTTTGCATTAAGAGATTTTGGTGTTGTAGCATTTTTGAATGAACTTGATAAAATATAATAACATGAATGACTGAGAAAACTTATTGTTTTTAACATATAAAAAAATCACAATAAATAATTAGAGATATTAATGAGAATACATTTAGAAAATATTTTATGCTAAAACTAAAATGGTTGAATCACATAATGCTTTGTCACTTCCCAGATGGCTTCACCCCCAATGTGTTAGAGTTACTGCTTGGGTGTACCTTGACTTAAACCAATAGTAGCTGGGATTGGCTCTAGCAACCCATGATTAACAAACGAGACAAAATAGGTTAGGAAATGGATGGATGGGTTTTCATGGTAGATTATGTTGGAACACTTTATAAAGATGTTTATTGGTTGATGTGGATCATGTGTTGATGTGAATCCTCCCTCAGTGTTTCATTAGCAGCTGTAACCACAGAGACTCTGATCAAACAGGAATGAACGGAATCCATCTGATATGAAGCTGTGCTTTGAAAACCACTTCCCTCCTCTTTGAAGAGTAGTCCATATCTGTCTTCAGGTTTTTGTACAGCCTCTTCTACACTTTGGATCACTGTGTGTCTACAGCACAGTAGTAGAGAGCTGTGTCTGCCAGAGTTAACTTTGTGATGATCAGTTCAGTTGATGTGTCTGTTGTTCTGGATTCATAACGTTTATCTGGAATAAGTTCATTTGTGGAACCTTTTGCTCCTTTCCAGAGAATAAACTGAGGAGCCTGAAGGTCAGAATCATGTTTGTACCAGTAAAGATCGGCATAGCTGTAATCAGTCTGATAGTTACATCTCATTGTAAGAGATTTTCCTTCAGTTCCTGTAAGTTGATCCTGATCAGGAGAGATTGTGTCTCCAGCTGTGAGTCCTGGAAAAAGTGGAGAAAATGAAGCCATTAGATGAATGAGATGATGAGTTCATGCAGCAGCTTCAAGCAAACTTGAATCTCTGTTCTTAAACTCACCTAGAATGTGAGATAGAAGCAAAAACAGGTAAAGCAACATGTCTTTGGAGTTCTTGAAGACACACAGACAGCAGATGAACTCTGTTCTTCCACTGCAGCACAATGAGGGAGAAATAATGTCACTGGATGATCTGAAGTTCAGTGGGCGGGGCCAATGACATCTTTTTCAGTTTTGCTCAACCAATCAGAGTTTAGTGCTTCTGCAACAGCTCTGTGTCTGATCTTTTGGTTCAATGATTCACGATTGCTTTGACAGTATGTAACGCCCTCTAGTGGATGTTGTGTTGTGTTTTTGTATAGAGTTTAGTTGTTTCCTGTCACTGTGGGCTTCACAGCACAGTAGTACACAGCAGAGTCTGTCACTGCAGGAGAGGAGATCTGTAGATCCATTTGTTTTTGGTCTTCACTCACTTTGAAGGAAAATCCAGGAACTGGTTTTAAAATTAAAATATGTGTTCCAGTGTGAGAGATCAGAAACTCTGGAGGTTTTCCTGGAAATTGTCGATACCAGTAAAACCGATCACCACCAGTTGCAGCATTTTTATATCTGTAGGACAGAGTGACAGAAACTCCTTCCAAAGTGGACTCTTCCTTCTTGACTGCAGTGAGTTCTTCACAGCTGACATCTAAAGGAAGAGAGAAGTCAGATCAGTGATGGACAAACATCAAATGCTGAAATGTATCTTTGAAAGAATCCATCAACCTGTTCCAATGACTAGAAGCAGCAGAGTGAACACAGATGTCTGCACAGACAGCATGTTGGAGAAAGATGATGTTTGGCTTTTGTGTGTTGAACTGTGTTAAAGTGGAAGTTTGTGTCTCTTCTATAGTTCACTAACAGCTCAGCTCCTCCCTCAATCTCTCTGTCTGTTCTTTCATCTGTTCTTCCTCTTCTCTCAGCTCATCTTCCTCCTGGTTTAAAGTCTGTCTGGTGCAAGTTCAGTAATCAGCAGATTTTGTTTCTTTGTGTCCTTATTGCCATTTATATTCATCGGAATGACCTCATCTACTTTATCAGGTCTGGAACATCACTAGAATAGGATTTTTTCCAAATGTAAGTAATTGGTTTGAGAATACTGTGAATAAGTTCTAAATTAGGGACATGTCAATGCCATGACAGTCAGTAGGTTTCTTACTTTTCAGCTGGTGTACAACTTCAAGGATATCACTCTGACTTGCTCCACTTTTAACCATTGTGTTCATATTGCACTCAATTTTACATTTGATGTCACTCACAACTGGTATTTCTTCAGCCAGCTTAGCACCATTTACAAAGAAATTGCTAAACTCATTAACAATTTGCTGTTTGTCCTCAATAGTCACATTATCTTTTTTAATGCATCTTGGGGAAAAAATGTCTCTTTTCATTTCTATTACACTATTAATTAATTTCCATGTACTTCTAATATTTTTTACATATATCTGCATTAACTTATCATAATTTATTTTTGTTTTCTTGATATAACTACTGACTTATTTTTGTAGTTTCTATACTTTATCTCATTTTTTCTGTTCTGTTTTTAATGAAATCCTGATATAATTTGTTCTTTTTTTCTACAGGCATTTTCCAAACTTTTAGTAATCCTAGATTTTGTTAAGATTTTTTTCTTACATGTTTGCAGTCGGCAGTATAGAACATGAATTATCGTGAAAATATCCAAGAAAATGTTGTAAGAATCATTGAGATTATCTACATAGATCTCTTGCCAGTCACATTGAAACAAATTGTCTCTTCATTGCTTCAGTTGCTGAGAGTGTTTTTTTTCTCTGAAAATACAATTCATTGTTTACATTTTTTAAATTTTTTTGATTCTTTTGAATTTCAATTACTACAAAAATATAAAGATGGTCAGTACTATTAGTCAAAAGAAGTCTGCTCTTTGTCTTAAAGCCAGTTTGTTCATAAATAAATGATCAATTAGTGTAGCACTATTCAGGGTTTTTCTACCTGGTTTTAATTTCCAAGGGTAAAAACCTAAACTATACATGGTGTTAACATATTCTGTAGTTTTTAACATCATCACTAGTTTTTAACAAATCAATATTGAAATCCTCACAAACTAAAGTCAGCTTATTTCTTCTTTTAAACAACTCCGAAATGTTCTTATTAAACTAGTTCAAACATCCACTTGGGGTTCTATAAATACGACTTATTTGAATATTTTTCAAACTTTCCCTTTAAATTTCAAAAGTCAAACATTCCATTTCATTTTCAATTGAGAAGGACATGGAATACCCTTACATTTTAAACCCATGCAGACAAACAAGGCAAAACCACCGTAAATTTTTCATCAAAATGGTTGAAATAGTCCTTAATTTGACATAAGTTGGTATAAAGACTCACTTTGTCTGTACTACTGTAAAAGGAAACAAACCAAAATTGTTGTTTGTTTTAGTTATTTATAGTGATCCTGCTCACAGCAGGAGTGCATTGTGGGAGTAAAATTTTGTTCTGCTGGTGTTGAACCATGATTGAGGTGGTTGTTTCCATGCAACACCTTTGAAACATTGGTCAGTGATGTGTGCGGTTAAATATCAAGCTAGTCTACAATAGTGGTCAAACTAAGAACATTACACTCTGCTATTTTATTATGCCTCCTGATTCTTCATCTGCCCAGGCTCCTGTTGGTGTATGAGACATGGGCCGATGCCTGCTCTTGAAGTTCAGACGGTAGGTGCTAGTACCTTACTAGTCTATAGTGTACTTCACTTCTACTCCATCTAGACCTGTGCATTGTGACGGCTACTGCGATACCATGATTTAACCAATCCAGCCCAGTTGGGAAAATATTTTCCACCTTTTTCCACCTTTGTCATGGGATGGCTCACACATCAATGTAAGGGTGGGGTCATCTGGACCAGCACAGGGGCTAGATAAAGTGTTTTAGAGAAAGAGACTGAAGATGACGGTTAATGCTTTCTCTGCATTTCTCTGGACCAAAGACGATTCTCTGAGTCAGTCTGTGTTTATTTGCAGACAGTTAATCTGTTTTCACTCACTGATCTGTTGTATGAAGAAACAGAGTCCATTAGTCTGTTTCCACAAGATGTGAGATACATGTAATTCTCAGTGTCATCCACATAGTTTTGTAAGGATGTGTTTCTGCTACTTGACTGCATACTTTTATTATAGGACATACATTTTAAAATGTAGAGTCCTCTGGTGGTTTGTAAGGACACTGAGTTGTCTGGATGTTTTTGTACAGAGTTTTGTTGTTTCCTGTCACTGTGGGCTGCAGAGAACAGTAGTACACAGCAGAGTCTGAAACAGGAAGATTATGGATCTTCAGAAGAACTGATTTGTCTTCTTTGAGGTCGGCTCGAAATCTGTCTGTCTTGAACTCTGGAGCGCTTTCTTTGGTTGATGAGTACTGTCTTAACATATACTTTGGGTAACAGTTCACTTCTTGTTTGTACCAGAACAAATACAGGTATGCATCACTGGTCTGAAAGGTACAGCTGAGTGTGACAGAGTCTCCTTCAGCAGCAATGACTTCTCTTCCTGGTTGGATCACTTTGTCTTCTCCTTTACACTCTGAGGAAGAACAGAACATGCAGAGGAAGAGATGAATCAATAAAGATGATTGATTGAAGGACAACAACAGGAGAAACTAGCTGATGTTCAACATTCACTCTGACAATTGTTCTTTTCACAGCACCACTTCTTATTGACTGAATGTTGAACACAGAGCAGGAGGAGAGCCCCGCCCACTTCACTATGTCTCCGTCTAGTGGAGGAACAGAAGCTGCCCCGTAGTGGAGATAAAATTCAGAAGGATGAACCTTGATGATAATTTTGAAAAGCTTCAAAAAGATAAAGGTTGATAATAATCTCTCTAGGTAGATCAGGACCTTTTTTTTATTTTTAATACCAAACTGGATCACATAAATTATTAAGAAAAATATTTTGTAAACAGTTTTCCTCGTCATCCCCTGTAAAAGATGGGAGATCTTTATCTTTCATCATAGATATACTTCAACGAGACAAAAAAGAGAAAATAGGAAAAAAAAAAAAAAATCACCACAATGTGTTACTGGTGAGAACGTTTTTTTTTTTACTTTGGTCTCAGCTCTCTGCAGGTCATTCATCAGGTCGCTCCATGTGATTCTGGGATTTATGCTCACTGTTATTGTGATCATTCTGACTCCATAGTATGAGTTTTTGCTTGGAGCCTCAATAGAGGGATAATATCAATAATTCCTTTATGTATTCAATGTTTGTGCATATAAATACACTCAATATGTAGTTTTAAACAAAATCCAATATTAAAAAATACAATTTATCCTAAACTGTTTGTTTCTTCTGTTTGTTTCATTGCTAAGCAGAACAAACAGATAAAAATTTGGTTTCTGCCAATAGTAAAAACTGAGTTTAATGGTAACCAAAACTTCCTTTTGAATATCACGAGGTACCACAAGCTTCCACTGGGTTTTTTAACTCTAGTATAGAAGCTAAGAGAGGGGTCATTAGAAAAGTCTATATAGTATCATTCAGAGACTGTCTAACCACTTTCTGATTGAGACGTTTGAAAGTAGGAACTCAAACCAGAAATTTCACCACAATTTTATGAAAAAGCAGAAAACCCGGGAAACTTCCTCCTGTAGGACAGATTTAAAACTAAGTTGTGAAGCAGAAATTTGGCTTAGTATTGCAGTAGGGAAAAGTGACCACCCCACTAATATCCACAGAGGATTCTACAACAGGATCTGCATGATCAAAGTAAGATAAAGTCATCCTAATTCGTAAAGGTGAAAAAGGTTCCAATGACTTGGACCGTTGATGATTCAACGAACACAGAAACTCAGTTCGAACATGAAAAGATCCACAAAGATGTTCAGACACATCATGCAGACGAAAACAAAGATGAGATCACTAAACTGTTCCAAAACACAGAACAAATAAACACTAGAACACATAGACACAGTGTGAAGATTTGTTTTGATCTCACAGAATGATGATGATGATGATGCCCTGAGTGATGAAGACCTGGGGCCCGTTCCAAGAAGCAGGTTCAACAAATTTAGAGTTCAAACCTGAACTTAGAGTCACTGGACT
>NW_023416955.1:50434-53277 GCF_002922805.2 Oryzias melastigma | reverse complement strand
CACGGATATCACTGCACGCTAAAAAGAAACTGTAGCTGCCTGGCATATGTTTAAAAAAGTATTTATTTAATTTTAATTCTCAAGACTTAAAAACTATTTGCCGAATTCTTTTTTTTAAGTGTAAAAACAAATTCCGTAGCCGGGAATCGGACTCGCAAACTCTGCAGTGGGAAGCAGCGTTGCTGACAACTGAGCTAATGTTTGTCACAAGCCAGGGATGGTAGATGATTTGAAATGGTTTCTCGGTGTTTGACATTCCATAATTTCAATTGTTTTGGGTCTAAGATAAGGAAAAGAAAACTGTATTTTTTAATAGCGAGTCCCTGGAAAAACCCTCTATTTATAATATAGATGAAATAAAAATGAATCAGGAAACTGCAGTCAGTCGACTCGTGTCCTCCAAATCCTCTACCGACGTAAATAACATTTCCTCTGGATTAATCAGCCTCCTCTCTACATGATCCTCTATGAATGAACATGTCATTTTGGTTTCTGAGTGGTGAAAACGTGACGTCTCTAATGTGAATGTTCTCTAAATGTTCATGAGGAACTCATATTTGAACATCTTTCACTTTAAAAAGGGGCGGAGACCGCAGAGAACTCTAAGTTTCCTGAAGAAAACCTGCTACCGACCAGGTTTCGTTCACAGACTCAGTTACCATAGTGATTGATTCTGAGTTCAGCTTACCCCGCTTCTTGGAACGGGCTTGGTTTCGCCCACTTTCCCGGGTTTGAGTTATCTCTCTTTCTGGAATCGAAAACTCAGAGTTTTGCTGAATTTGGAGTTCACGAACTCAGAGTTCCAACAAAACCTGCTTCTTGGAACGGGCCCCTGCCGGTTTATCTGCACTAATGAAGACATGAAAACATTTCTGAGCTGCACATCTTTATGCCAATATATTCACCAGCAGGTTTTCCTTAATTGAGGTAAACTCTGGGTTTGGAACTACTGTAGTCTAAAGTTATCCATTAGCATTTATGTTACAAAGACAATTTTTGCAAACATGCAAAACATAGCAGTTGCTGAAATAAAAACTATTATTGTTTACATTTAGTAAAATGTATTTATTTTACATTCTGGTATTTTTAGTATAATAATAGCTGTTTTAGTGAATCGTGTGTTGATGTGAATCCTCCCTCAGTGTTTCATTAGCAGCTGTAACCACAGAGACTCTGATCAAACAGGAATGAACAGAATCCATCTGATATGAAGCTGTGCTTTGAAAACCACTTCCCTCCTCTTTGAAGAGTAGTCCATATCTGTCTTCAGGTTTTTGTACAGCCTCTTCTACACTTTGGATCACTGTGGTGGGTTTAGAGCACAGTAGTAGAGAGCTGTGTCTGCCAGAGTTAACTTTGTGATGATCAGTTCAGTTGATGTGTCTGTTGTTCTGGATTCATATCGTTTATCAGGAATGTGTTCACCTGTGTAACCTTTTGCTCCTTTGTAGAGGATAAACTGAGGAGCCTGAAGGTCAGAATCATGTTTGTACCAGTAAAGAGCTATACCACTGCTACTTGTCTGATAGTAACACTTCATTGTAACAGATTGTCCTTCAGTTCCTGTAAGTCGATCCTGATAGGTAAATAATGTGTCTCCAGCTGTGAGTCCTGGAAAAAGTGGAGAAAATGAAGCCATTAGATGAATGAGATGATGAGTTCATGCAGCAGCTTCAAGCAAACTTGAATCTCTGTTCTTAAACTCACCTAGAATGTGAGATAGAAGCAAAAAGAGGTAAAGCAACATGTCTTTGGAGTTCTTGAAGACACACAGACAGCAGATGAACTCTGTTCTTCCACTGCAGCACATTGAGGAAGAAAAAATGTCACTGGATGATATGAAGTTTAGTGGGCGGGGCCAATGAACACTTTTTTAAAGTTAAACTCAATGAAATACCTTGGTTCCTCCACAACAGCTCTGTCTCTGATCTTTACTGTTTCATTTCTCTGTTGTCTTTGTCATCATTCCAGTGTTGCCCTCTAGTGGATGTTGTGTAGTATTGTGTTTTCTCTGCAGGTTAAATTTACAAAGTTTTGTTGTTTCCTTTCACAGCACAGTAGTACACAGCAGAGTCTGTCACTGCAGCAGAGGAGATCTGCAGATGGACCTGGTTCCTCTCCTGGTTCAGGACTGCAGTCAGTCTGGGGTTTGGAGGTTCTACTTTCACCACAATGGGTTCTTTGGTGTTAGTGATCAGGAGGAGGAACTGAGGAGCTGATCCTGGATCCTGTCGATACCACTGCAGATTGTTAGTGCTACCTGAATAATTACAGGACAGAGTAACTGTGATCTCCTCTGATGAAAAGACTTCAGCTCTGCTGGCAGTGATTCCATCTTCCAGACTGTCACCTGATGAACAGAAAACACATTTTCTTCAGATCTCTGATTCAAACTCAGCACAGTTTAGTTTTCATGACAAAATTAAAGGAAATTTTTCAGTTTTTAAATTGTGAACTTTTGTTGATTAAAATCCAGATCAGATCCTGAAGTTTTACAGAAACATACGAACATATGAGAGCTGAGAAGAAGCACATCACAGCCAGCTTCTTTATGTTTCCACATGTGGATGGGATGTTCATCTGAATCATGTGAGAGAGCTTTGAGTTGTTTGTTCTGATGTTCAGGTTGAAGTCTAACAGTTGTCAGTCATCTGCAGCTCTGCAGTCAGTAGGAGGAGCCTGAGCTGCTCTTCAGCTCTGCAGTCAGTAGGAGGAGCCTGAGCTGCTCTTCAGCTCTGCAGCTGCTTTCTGACCTGAAGCAGCTTTTATCATGAGAACTTCTGCTGTCTAATGATTTTAGTTACTTGGTGTTCTGAGAAGAAAAACTCAGAAGATTGGATCAG
>NW_023416955.1:43435-44609 GCF_002922805.2 Oryzias melastigma | reverse complement strand
GTATTCAGACAAGCTTTTAGGAGACCAATAGAGGTCTTCATTCATCTTTTTCACAAATTAAAGTGTTATAGGACAATATTTGAATCATGTTTTACTTAACAAAGAGCTTCAGATCTGTTTGAATAATCCAAATAGTACAAAACAACACATAAAACAGTGTCTGACTGCACAGAGATACATTTCTTTTACAGAAATATTCCAGCTGTTCAGATTCATAAAACAGCAAGACATGACAAGACACAAGACAGCCGAGATTTTCTGGGGCTCCACTGCAGACATGAGCTAAGCTACAAACAGCGAAAGCAGCATTTAGATGTTTGTAAGTTTAACCTTCTGGAACCTAGGGCCTAAAACTCAGTTTTTGTTTACTTTTGAATTTACCTCTGTATTTTTAATTTAACAAGCTTACTTAATATAATTTTAATCAGCATAACCTCTCCTATGTGACACTGCCTTTATTTAGTCATGTTTCCATGTTCTATTCACACATCAGACATAAAATCATGCAAATACAGAAAATTCCATCTGGAAAAATGGGATTCATTTTGCTGTGGAACCCCAAAAATATTTAACAAACTGTTTTCACAACATAGACTGAAAGTTTTAGGTGTAATTTCTTAAAAGCTACACGTAAACAATTTATTAATTAAACTACAATAAATTTAGTCAACAATCTAAACCACCTTTTTTAATGAAAAAAAAAAAAAAAAAATTCCAGGTGAAATTCAGATTCCTTATTTTGGCCACATATTTCAACAGTTTCTGTTGGTAGAGGAACATCACAGACCTCACAGCTTCATGATGTGACCTTTCATATGGTGTCATACAGACAGTAATAGTACTCCAGTCTGTCTGTGTGGCTTCTGCTTCCAGACAGCCCAAGCGCACTGCTGTCCATTTTGCAATTTTCCTGGAATTCTTTTTTTTTCTCTTTTCTTTTACTTTTTTTTCCCCTCAAACTTTCTTTGTTGAGTCTGTGAGAAATAATAAAAAAGGTTCTAGGGAGAAGTTTGATCCAGCTGGAATCTGCTCTCAGGTGGCGTGTATGTTTACTCTTTGTTTTTTCTCTTTGTTTTTGAGTTTACGATTGAGATTGCTGTAATGTCAGATGTAAAACATTCAGTCTGTATAAATTTGAATAAACCTTCGTCTTTTTTTTTTTTTTTTTTTTTTT
>NW_023416955.1:42035-43424 GCF_002922805.2 Oryzias melastigma | reverse complement strand
ATGCATTGGACTCTGTTAATGAAAGTGTAATAATAAGTGATTAGACTACTAGGTTGTTTGAAGCATTTTTTCCAACTAAGAAAAAACAGAACAAAATCAAAGCTTCAGATAACAAGTTCAACAAAGGTTATTTTGCTGTTTTGTTACCTGTCCGGCCCACTTGAGATCAGACCATAGACTGTATATAAAATAACTGGACAGAGCAAGCCCCCCTACTTCCATGTTCCATATAGGAAGTACCACTGGGTTGCAAAAAGGCCAAAGTCCCATTGACTTACATTGAGAAACAGACAGTTATTTCTCAGTCATTTTATATGTCAGAATAATCATTCTTCCTCTGCTGCTTTCTGATTAACTTCTTTTTTCTAATCCTAATTTTTTTTAAAGTTTTTTTTCCATCATCACAAGCTATTAGAGTTATAAATTGACCAATCAGATGGCTCAATAACCGTTTGTGGGTCTGACGTTGGCCGTCTGGCGGGTTTGAGTGACATATGGGGGGTAGCCAATGGGAGCAGACTTCATCAATGGGTCCGTGAAGACCTTTTAACACCTACTTTACAATTAAACAATGTACCAATCATTGTCCTACTGTTGTTTTCCTCAATGAATGTACCGATGCAGCAGTTTGAAACTACAAGAGGAGCATGCTGTCGACATTTTTAGATGAGGATTTACTCTGTAGAAATAGATTTCACTCTGAGGTTATGTGATTTGGACTTTTTTGTTTGTTTAACGTTCGTTTTTCTTTATTTCACTGTTTTGATTGTAGCTTATAAATGATAAGTTGAATATATGCACATAAAATCACCAAACAAAGTTTCATTTTCGCTGCACTTTTCCAGCTTCAGCCTGAATTAGACGCAACCGCCTGAGGAGCGCGAGACAAACTAGAAAGGACCTGGGCGTATTTTCGAACAGAAATAAGATCCAGCTCTTCACTTGTTAGGATGGTTATTTATTTTAAATACAGCTGAACGCGTTTCTCACGTGCATCTGATCAGACTAACGTGGCCGCATGTAAAGAGACGAGCTGCGGCGCGCGCGAGGGGGACACGCGCCGGTCTGCAGCAGCGTCACCCAAATGCTCCTTTTATCTCGACAAAAATGAATAAATGTAAGTAAATCCAAATGGACCGCTGACAGAATCAAATGTTGGGATGGTTCTTCCTCAAAGGCTTCAACAATGACTTGTACAATCAGCCCAGACTCAGTAAAATGCGTACATATGCCACGATTTGGGAAATACCGTGTATGATATACGCCAAAACCATTTTTTGCGTGCATATAATACGCGCGGTCCTGAACGTGTTAAGACGTGTTTTCCACGATTGACACGTCCCCTGGTGGAGGCGTGAGCATCACAGACAGCCCCACAAACGAACAATT
>NW_023416955.1:38125-40832 GCF_002922805.2 Oryzias melastigma | reverse complement strand
TCTTCATCTTTCTACTTTATGAATTCCACAGTACTGCAGTGATTCTGAACTCATCTGTTTAAATGTTCTTCTCTGCTCAACTTCTTTGAAGATCAAAGTCAGTATTTCTTTGTGAAGCAGAATTGGAGCAGGATCAGTTTTTAGCTCTCCAGTCTTCTGTCAGCACCTGGCCCACTTTCTTTGTTACCATTAAAACTCACTGTACAGCCTGACGGCCTTAGTTTTTTCCTTTTTGGTATCTCTTGCTATGATTATGATGTCTCATTCTTTACCCCAGAACTTGGGAGAGATGAAAGAACATAAACTTTTTTTTTCATAGTTTGCTCACATCATTGATTTGACACAAAGCAAAATTTTCTCATATGGTTCCTCAGGGTTCCTCAGGGTTCTATGATTTAGATTTGTTATTTGTTTGCAAATTTGAAATCTTTTGGCTACACATCATGAACACAGCATCATCAGGTATGATGATGATAATAAGCTTTTGTGCACCCTCTAGTGGTTGTTCTATAATATTGTCTGGTCTCTGCTCTGCAGGTTTTTGTACAGAGTTTTGTTGTTTCCTGTCACTGTGGGCCGCAGAGCACAGTAGTGCACAGCAGAGTCTGACACATGAAGATTATGGATCGTCAGAGGAACTGATTTGTCTTCTTTGAGTTCAGCTTTAAATCTGTCTTCATTGAACTCTGGAGCGTTTTCTCCTGTTTTTAAGTAACGGTTCAACATGTACTTTGGGAAACTGTTCACTTCTTGTTTGTACCAGAACAAATATGGGACGGCTGTGGAACTGGTCTGAAAGGTACAGTTGAGTGTGACAGAGTCTCCTTCAGCAGCAATGACTTCTCCTCCTGGTTGGATCACTTTGTCTTCTCCTTTACACTCTGAGGAAGAACAGAACATGCAGAGGAAGAGATGAATCAATAAAGATGATTGATTGAAGGACAACAATCAGCAGCTTGAACAGCTCTTCATGTACAGCTCAGTAATGTGTTGAAGTGTTTGAAGAGGAAACATGTTGATCTTTGTGTCTTACCAAAGAAAAGAGCAGCAAGAAGAATCCACAGCCAATGTTCCATCTGTACAACAAGGTTTCAATCAACAGGAGAAACTAGCTGATGTTCAACATTCACTCTGACAATTGTTCTCTTCACAGCACCACTTCTTATTGACTGAATGTTGAACAGAGCAGGAGGAGAGCCCCACCCACTTCACTATGTCACCCTCTGGTGGAGGGAAAAAGTTATATTTACAACTGAAGGAAAGTCTTTAACACTCATATTATATTTACATATGAAGAAAGCTGTTTTTGTTTTGTTTTTACATTCTCACCTAGGAACAATTCACAGTAACTGTTTAACCTATTAAAGATGTTTTTGGATGGTGGGATGAAGCCAGAGTCCCTAGAAAACTCATGCATGACCGTGATAGAACATGCAAACTCACAGAAGGTGCCCTAGATGGAACTCGAACCAGGGGCCTTTTTACTGTGAAACAAGAGTGCTAACTACTGCACCACTGTGCAGCTCATATCATTTGTTAAATGGTATTTTAAAAAGTCAACATCAAAAATGCACTGATCTAATTTTATGTCTGAAAATAAAAGATAATTTTTGTACTGTAATTGAAATGAAGTCGATGTGGAGTTTAACCACTAATGTATTCAGACAAGCTTTTAGGAGACCAATAGAGGTCTTCATTCATCTTTTTCACAAATTAAAGTGTTATAGGACAATATTTGAATCATATTTTACTTAACAAAGAGCTTCAGATCTGTTTGAATTATCCAAATAGTACAAAACAACACATAAAACAGTGTCTGACTGCACAGAGATACATTTCTCTTACAGAAATATTCCAGCTGTTCAGATTCATCAAACAGCCAGACATGACAAGACACAAGACAGCCGAGATTTTCTGAGGCTCCACTGCAGACATGAGCTAAGCTACAAACAGCGAAAGCAGCATTTAGATGTTTGTAAGTTTAACCTTCTGGAACCTAGGGCCTAAAACTCAGTTTTTGTTTACTTTTGAATTTACCTCTGTATTTTTAATTTAACAAGCTTACTTAATATAATTTTAATCAGCATAACCTTTCCTATGTGACACTGCCTTTATTTAGTCATGTTTCCATGTTCTATTCACACATCAAACATAAAATCATGCAAATGCAGAAATTCCATCTGGAAAAATGGGATTCATTTTGCTGTGGAACCCTCAAAAATGTTTAACAAACTGTTTTTACAACAAAGAATGAAAGTTTTAGGTGTAATTTCTTAAAAGCTACACGTAAACAATTTATTAATTAAACTACAATAAATTAAGTCAACAATCTAAACCACCTTTTTTAATGAAAAAAAAAAAAAATTCCAGGTGAAATTCAGATTCCTTATTTTGGCCACATATTTCAACAGTTTCTGTTGGTAGAGGAACATCACAGACCTCACAGCTTCATGATGTGACCTTTCATATGGTGTCATACAGACAGTAATAGTACTCCAGTCTGTCTGTGTGGCTTCAGCTTCCAGGCAGCCCAAAAAATAAAAATTTCTCTCCTAAGAGCACTGCTGTCCATGTGGCATTTTTCCTGGAATTCAATTTTTTTTTTCTCTTTTCTTTTACTTTTTTTTTCCCCTCAAACTTTCTTTGTTGAGTTTGTGAGAAATAATAAAAAAGGTTCTAGGGAGAAGTTTGATCCAGCTGGAATCTG
>NW_023416955.1:32300-35227 GCF_002922805.2 Oryzias melastigma | reverse complement strand
CGGCCTACTTTCGCGAGGAGAGGAAGTAATGCATTTCCAATGGGGGACCTCAGTGCTCGCTCTGTCCATTATTTTTACAGTCTATGGATCAGACGGGTTGAATGAGGCCCCCAAACCATAATGAGTTTGACACCCATTTAGACTTTGTTTCTCTGAAACAAAGTTTTGCTGCATCTGATTGAAGATGTCAGAGATGTCAGAGATGCATTTAAAATCTTTATTTGTTTTATGGATGACCATGGTATTAGCAGAATAATGACCTTCAAGCGGAGGATGGTTTCTTCCGAGAAGTCGAGCATTATCCCAAACGTAACTAACTGTGAAACGGATATATGCAAACATTTCAACACAAGCAAATCAAACAATACAAAAGGTGCCTGTTATATCCTCACAAAAGAAAAGGGAAACAGATTCATGGTGTTTATAGGGTTGTCATTCTGATCTTGGGTTCGTTGTTCATTAATGTTTGACTCTGACATGAATTATGAGACTATTCTATATTTTTTTTGTTGGAATCAAAACTGCTGTACCATCTTAAAACTAAAGGAGCAACTGGTTAAAAAAATAATTACAATGAATGATGGGGTTGATCGACGGTTGGTGGCGGAAAACCCAGGAACAGGAAAGACTTGATGAAAATAGCCAGAATACTTCCAAAATATTTATTGAAACCATGAGTGTGAAACTTACTCACAGAAACAAAACCCTTGAAAACTTTAAACCAAGAGGCAGTTTTTTAATAAAGATCTTTATTATTCTGTTCTTTGTTATATACATGGGTGACTTCATGTAAACATTTGTTAGTTGTAAAGTTAATCAGTTGTTACAATTTGTCACAGAAAGTTGTTGAAAACACTATTTATCCAATGAATTTAAAGGATAAGTTACATCTTCTGATGAATTACCACCAGGTTTTATCATGTATTTCATTAAATTCTATCGAGCAAACACTCTTTAACTCGAAAATTAGAACCAGCAACAATCTACTGACATATTATTATTAAGCTTTATTAATAAAGAGATTTAAAAAATATAACAACCTTGATGTGGTTTCTCGTGTAATTTCAGTTAAGGGTAACAAGATATTAATATTGAAATGATCCAGAAATAAAAAAAACAACAAATTCCATTATTTTTTTTTACCTTTTTTAGTTTTTATTTTTCATGTATTTGTTTATTGGTTGATGTGGATCATGTGTTGATGTGAATCCTCCCTCAGTGTTTCATTAGCAGCTGTAACCACAGAGACTCTGATCAAACAGGAATGAACAGAATCCATCTGATATGAAGCTGTGCTTTGAAAACCACTTCCCTCCTCTTTGAAGAGTAGTCCATATCTGTCTTCAGGTTTTTTGTACAGCCTCTTCTACACTTTGGATCACTGTGTGTCTACAGCACAGTAGTAGAGAGCTGTGTCTGCCAGAGTTAACTTTGTGATGATCAGTTCAGTTGATGTGTCTGTTGTTCTGGATTCATATCGTTTATCTGGAATAAGTTCAATTGGGGAAATTTTTGCTCCTTTTCTAAGAATAAACTGAAGAGCCTGAATGTCAGAATCATGTTTGTACCAGTGAAGTTCAGGATAGTTGTTATCTGCCTGATAGTTACATTTCATTGTAACAGATTCTCCCTCAGTTCCTGAAAGTTGGCCCTGATAGGCAAATATTGAGTCTCCAGCTGTGAGTCCTGGACAAAGTGGAGAAAATGAAGCCATTAGATGAATGAGATGATGAGTTCATGCAGCAGCTTCAAGCTAACTTGAATCTCTGTTTATTAAACTCACCTAGAATGTGAGATAGAAGCAAAAAGAGGTAAAGCAACATGTCTTTGGAGTTCTTGAAGACACACAGACAGCAGATGAACTCTGTTCTTCCACTGCAGCACAATGAGGAAGAAATAATGTCACTGGATGATCTGAAGTTCAGTGGGCGGAGCCAGCTCAACTAATCAGAGTTTAGTGTTTCCACAACAGCTCTGTGTCTGATCTTTACTGATTAATTTCTTTTTTGTCTTTGTCATTAGTTCAGTGACTCAACAATCAGTGCTTTCTAAGTGTGTTTCATCCTCTAGTGGATGTTGTGTAGTCTAGTAGGTTTAGTGTGTAGGTTTTTGTATAGAAAGTTTCCTGTCACTGTGGGCCTCACAGCACAGTAGTACACAGCAGAGTCTGTCACTGCAGCAGAGGAGATCTGCAGATGAAACTCCAGTTTTTGTTTGTTGTGTTTCACTGAGAACTTATCTGTCTTCCAAATATTCCGCAATCAGAAAGTAAGGAGATGAACTGGACTACTTTTGGTACCACTGAACGGTATACACAGAACCAGAATATTTGCAGGACAGAGTGGCAGTTTCTCCTTCTAAATCCATCACTTCATCTTTAAATGGTTTCAGTAAATCCTCAGAGGATCCTGGAAACAACAAAGATAGATTTCATCAGGACATTTGGATTCTAATCTTGAATCTGACTTTGATCATCTCAAAGTAAATCAGTTCAAACATCTCCAGATGTTTCTCCTGTCCATCATCTCCTTTTCCATCTGCATCTTTTGATGACTTACCAGTTTGAAAGGAGACCATCATCATCCAGATGAGAAGCAGCAACATTCTTTTCTCTGGTACTGAATGAAGAACAGAGAGAACACAGCAGCACTTCAGCTCCAACATGAAGCTTCATGTTCTGCTGTGAAGCTCCTCCTCCTGCTGTGGTTTGTTTCTGTGGAGCAAAGCCAGGAAGAAAAGTTTCTCTGAGTTCTTCAGTTTGCAGAGAACCAAGTTAAGACTTTTTAAGCTCTTGGACATTTGGAAGTTCAGTAAAGTTGATGTGTGGATCAGAAAAACCGTGCTCATGAATCTGCGTAATCATATATCATATATCTCTTGGGCTCAACTCTTAGGCCCAATCTGAATTCTTCCCTTCCCCCCACCCC
>NW_023416955.1:19808-30792 GCF_002922805.2 Oryzias melastigma | reverse complement strand
CAAGTCCAAACAAAAAATAATACAAAGAAATGTGCAAAGTTGCTGGGAGCCTCGAGCCGCTGCGTGTGCACGCGCCGCCATCTTGGATTCCAACCAAGATGGTTGGAATCCAAGGTTGGAATTTGGTTGGAATCCAAACATAGATGCAACAAGTTGTTCACACACATCAAGCCTGATCTGCATAGTTACTGTGTGCCGACCAACTCTTTAATGCTCTAATGATAATCCTAATACAGTTGAGTATGGTTGAGTCACAGTTGTTTTGAATTTAGGAAATACCAGTTTCATGTCAGCTGTGTTGTTTTATTTTTGTATTGCTTGCGATGTTCAAAAGATTAGATAAAATAAGGATCTTTTCAAGCTTATTGTTGATGAAATGTTTTCTTATCACCAAGTTTTTCTTCTGCACTTTTGTCCTTCAACACAACTATCCTCCAACATGAATTTTCTCTGGGTTTATACTTTCATCAGTAGAACCTTTGAGGAATTAGAGTGCTCTCTGGTGGGTGTTTAGGAGTACTGCATTTGTCCTTGCAGGTTTTTGTACATAGTTTTGTTGTTTCCTGTCACTGTGGGCTGCAGAGCACAGTAGTACACAGCAGAGTCTGACACATGAAGATTATGGATCGTCAGAGGAACTGATTTGTCTTTGAGTTCAGCGTCAAATCTGTCTTTCTTGAACTCTGAAGTATTTTCTTTCGTTTTTGAGTAACGTTTCAACATGTACTTTGGGTAACTGTTCACTTCTTGTTTGTACCAGAACAATGTTGGGACTCTATCATTGGTCTCAAAGGTACAGTTGAGTGTGACAGAGTCTCCTTCAGCAGCAATGACTTCTCCTCCTGGTTGGATCACTTTGTCTTCTCCTTTACACTCTGAGGAAGAACAGAACATGCAGAGGAAGAGATGAATCAATAAAGATGATTGATTGAAGGACAACAATCAGCAGCTTGAACAGCTCTTCATGTACAGCTCAGTAATGTGTTGAAGTGTTTGAAGAGGAAACATGTTGATCTTTGTGTCTTACCAAAGAAAAGAGCAGCAAGAAGAATCCACAGCCAATGCTCCATCTGTACAACAAGGTTTCAATCAACAGGAGAAACTAGCTGATGTTCAACATTCACTCTGACAATTGTTCTCTTCACAGCACCACTTCTTATTGACTGAATGTTGAACACAGAGCAGGAGGAGAGCCCCGCCCACTTCACCATGTCGCCCTCTGGTGGAAGACTGTGGAGCTATTTTGGGGCCATAAATATTTAAAACCCAAATAAAACATTTTAAAAGAAATATTGTTTTTTGGGAAAAAAATAAAATGTCCAAAACTGTTTGTTGTTCTAAAATAAATGTAATTAGCTTTAGCTTCAAATGTTCCGTTTCTAGTTTTCAAAACTTAAAATTTATGTTTCAAAACTTTCAACTCTTTCTTTTTTTTCTTTTTTGAATCTGAACATTTCAGTTTCAGAACTTTTGAGTCCAATGTAGCGCATTGGGGCGGGGCTAACATGAAGGACTAATCAAAATCAATAAGGGTGGTAACTTCAGTCCTGGTGCATGCACTGGCTCCTAGAACTGTGATTATTACGGTCAGAAAATGGCTGTTTAGTCTGTATTATATAGTCTGAAGTTGTCCCAAGATGATTGTAAAAAGCTTAGTTTTATATTGTGTACAAACGGTGAGTCCAAAACTCCATTCAAGCCCGATCAAAGCGCCATCTTATTATGAGTCTGTAAGTGTATGTTTGTAAATGGAGTGAAACCAACAGAAGCCAAACAGATGATATGCAGGCGAGTAGAGAAAAGTCAAAGCTGCAGCCACGGGTTTGGATGTGGCAGGAAAACCAATGAGAGAGCACTCCCTGAAGCACCTCTGAGGGGTCTAAAGTCTGCTATCACTAGAGTAAACCGGGTCGTGCTAAGAAGATCATTTTTTCACATGGGTGCACTCTGAACCACATATGTTTATATTTAAATGTAAGTAATGACTTTATGTTGTGGTGTGACCTTTTAAAAGTTATTAAACCACTGTTGTTATGTATATTCAAGTGCTGGAAGCTCCTCACTAACGCTAGCGGACCGGTGATATTGATGATGTAATTGAACAAAAGTCACATCTGAAAACATTAAACACTATTTTTTCATCACCCTTTGTTTGGAGCAATAACGGAGGAATAAACCAAGGAGAGGGGCTAAGGGGGAGGGAGAAGTGGAGAATTCGGATTGGGCCTTACTATAGACAAAACACAAGACATACTGATGCAGACTATAGAAAATAATGTCCCTAAATAGTGAAAACTTAGTGAATACAGGCAGCTGTGACTGTCTAAGGAGAACTCAGAGTAGAGGACATCCAAGAGAAGCCACAGCCAACGTGAACAGAAAAAAAATACTTAAAAACCTTAAATCCAAAAGATAATTTAAAAAATAGGTCTTGATTATGATTTGCTTTGTTAAACAGATGGGTGGCCTCATGTACATATTTATTAGTTATAAAGTTGATCAATTGTCACAATTAGTCACAGAAAGTGGTTGAAAACCCTATTTACCCAAATAAATTAAAGGAGAAGTCACATCTTCTGATGAAGAAGAGCAGTCGGACAGAATTAACACCAGGTTTTTATGATGCAAAATTAAAAAATCAGCTAATCATTATATGTTTTTACAACAAATTCCATTAGTTTTTTTTGCTGTCATGGTTTTTGGTTTTAATGTCTATGTTTATTGGTTGATGTAGATCATGTGTTGATGTGAATCCTCCCTCAGTGTTTCATTAGCAGCTGTAACCACAGAGACTCTGATCAAACAGGAATGAACAGAATCCATCTGATATGAAGCTGTGCTTTGAAAACCACTTCCCTCCTCTTTGAAGAGTAGTCCATATCTGTCTTCAGGTTTTTGTACAGCCTCTTCTACACTTTGGATCACTGTGTGTCTACAGCACAGTAGTAGAGAGCTGTGTCTGCCAGAGTTAACTTTGTGATGATCAGTTCAGTTGATGTTTCTGTTGTTCTGGATTCATATCGTTTATCTGGATTATATTCATAGTCGCTGTAACTTTTAGCTCCTTTCTTGAGAATAAACTGAGGAGCCTGAAGATCAGAATCTTGTTTGTACCAGTGCAGGTAGATATTGCTTCTACTTGTCTGATAGTTACATTTCATTGTAAGAGATTTTCCTTCAGTTCCTGTAAGTTGATCCTGATCAGGAGAGATTGTAAATCCAGCTGTGAGTCAAAAAGTGGAGAAAATGAAGCCATTAGATGAATGAGATGATGAGTTCATGCAGCAGCTTCAAGCAAACTTGAATCTCTGTTCTTAAACTCACCTAGAATGTGAGATAGAAGCAAAAAGAGGTAAAGCAACATGTCTTTGGAGTTCTTGAAGACACACAGACAGCAGATGAACTCTGTTCTTCCACTGCAGTACAATGAGGGAGAAATAATGTCACTGGATGATCTGAAGTTCAGTGGGCGGGGCTAATGAGCTTTTTTTTAAGTTCAACTCAACCAATCAAAGAGTCCAGTGCTTCTACAGATGCTTTGTCTCTAATCTTTACTTCTGTTTTCTTTGTTTTCAGACCAAAAAGCCACCAGTTTGATAAACATCACATCAGTATTTTCACAGTGTGTGTCGCCCTCTAGTGGATTTTATTTAGAAATGTGTTTTCTCTGCAGGTTTTTGTACAGAGTTTTGTTGTTTCCTGTCACTGTGGGCGTCACAGCACAGTAGTACACAGCAGAGTCTGTCACTGCAGCAGAGGAGATCTGTAGATGAAACTCCTGGTTGTGTTTGTCATGTTTCACTGAAAACCTCCCTTTTTCATCTTCATATTCTTTAATCAGAAACTGTGGAGATGGACTGGACATTTGTTGGTACCAGAAGAAAAGCTGGATTGAACCAGAATATTTGCAGGACAGAGTGACAGTTTCTCCTTCCAAATCCATCACTTCATCTTTCAATGGTTTCAGTAAATCCTCAGAGGATCCTGGAAACAACAAAGATAGATTTCATCAGGACATTTGGATTCTAATCTTGAATCTGACTTTGATCATCTCAAAGTAAATCAGTTCAAACATCTCCAGATGTTTCTCCTGTCCATCATCTCCTTTTCCATCTGCATCTTTTGATGACTTACCAGTTTGAAAGGAGACCATCATCATCCAGATGAGAAGCAGCAACATTCTTTTCTCTGGTACTGAATGAAGAACAGAGAGAACACAGCAGCTCTTCAGCTCCAACATGAAGCTTCATGTTCTGCTGTGAAGCTCCTCCTCCGGCTGTGGTTTGTTTCTGTGGAGCAAAGCCAGGAAGAGAAGTTTCTCTGAGTTCTTCAGTTTGCAGAGAACCAAGTCAAGACTTTTTCAAACTCTTAAAAGTTCAGTAAAGTTTATGTGTGGATCATCTGTTACCTTTACACTTTTCAATGATAAAATAAATAATTGTCCTCTGATTTGTGCTACAAATGTTTTTTAAAAGTTTCAATCATTTTCTTCTGAAAACTGTTGTATTTTGCATATGTTCATTGTTCAATAACAGTGTTCATTATTGCGAGGTGAACATCACCAAAGTCTCGTTATATTGCAAAATTCCTTGTATTTTAGGTTGACTGCCCGTTTTTAACTCAATCTGCTCATGCTATTAATGTAATCCTTTATTAAAAATGGTTAAAAAGATTATTGCACCTAATGAGTAAAAGTTATATTTTCCAATTTTAAGTGACAGTTAGCAGAACTTTGAAAAGTTGTGGTGAACTCCAACTTCAAGACATGAGTTCTGACAACTCATGAAATAATGTTGAAGCACGTTACTACTTTGGTTTGTCGTACTGACTTAAATTATTTCACCTAATGAGTAAAGCTTATATTTTCCAATTTTAACAACTTAAAATGCTTTTTCATCACAAAAAATCCAAGTTTTTTTTTTTTTTACAGTGTGGTGCTTTTCTTTTGTGACAGTAAAATCTGTCTAGTGCATGAGGCTCTCAGCTCGTATCTGTTTGCTCAGCTGCTGGACAGGACAAATTAGGAAAAGAAATACTAATGGATTGGGTCTCAGGAGGACATGCATATGTTGTGACCATATTGTAAATCTGAGTGTCATCTGCATATTTTTAGACTGAGTTAAACTTAGAAAATAAACAAAACTGAAATAGTTTTCTATCATATTTATTTGTTTTTTCTCTGTGTGGCCCAGAACCAAGTGACCTACAGATCGGGGGTTGGAGACCGCTGTCTCAAAGTGCACAGCAGTCCTAAAGATGTGCTCAAAAATTTCTTTAAGAGCTGCAACACATTGGTTGCAGTCGTAGTCATCTAGATAGAAGCTAACTCTTTGTTTTTGAAAAACTCCCGGATGTTGCTCTCTACATCAGTATTGGGCCCAATCCGAATACTCCCCTTCTTCCTCTCCCTTAGCCCTCCCCCTTCGTTTGTCCCTCCATGCTTGCTCCAAACAAAGGGTGATGAAAAAATAGTGTCTAATATTTCGGACGTAACTTCCGTTCAATGACGTCATCAACATCGCCGGTCTGCTAGCATCATCACGGCGCTTCCAGCGGTTTAATATCCATAACAACAGCGTTTTTTATAACTTTAAAAAGGTCACTCTACAACATACAGTCATTACTTACATTTAAATGTAAACTTCTGTGGTTCAGAGCGCACCAAAGGGAAGAAAAGAGCTTCTTCGCCCAATGCGGTTTACTCTCGCGATAGCGGACTTTGGACCCCTCTGTTCGGAATGTGAAACTTAAAAAATAATAATTCCGGACACGACTTTGACTTCAACTGCCGCTCCAAATCAAGGGGGAGGGCTAAGGGAGAGGGATAAGGGGAGTATTCGGATCGGGCCTTGGTCTCATGACTGAGAGCGGCTACCTGCTAAGTTCATAGCTCTGACCTAACACCAACAAAACAATGAAACATTTAGAACGTTTCTTTGGGCAGAACCATTAAGGAAACTGAATCGGGACCTCCGACTCAACAGAACAAAGCTGCTGTTTACAGATAAAACAGAGTCTTCCTCAACAAAAGCGGATTTATGGAGACAGTTGTTCTTAGTAGGGCTGCTCTGTGTAATGATATGGTGACAGAGTCTCCATTGTTTCACAAACACAGATAATAAAGATGAAGAAACAGTGGATTCATGTTTATTATTATATTCAGAAGATACCCATTTTACGATGGTTGTGTCATTTAGTTCTGCTTTATTTATCCATTAAACCTTAAAATTCAGACTCGGCTAAAGTTAGAGTTTTATTAGCATCCACTTTGAAGTGAAGGGGAAATTTAACCACAGAGACTAAGTTTAAACCTTTAGACTTGTTAAAAAAACATTGGACTAGTCCCCCGCACATGTTTTTTTTTCCTTTTTTTCTGTCTGTGGCCCAGTACCAAGTGACCCACGGACCAATACCGGTATCGGTCAGCGACCCGAGGGTTGGGGACCACTGTCTTAAAGTTCACACCAGCTCTAAAGTTGTGCTCCAAAATCTCTCTGAGCTGTCACACAGCGGTTGTAGTGTAAGTCATCCAGATAGAAGCTAACTCTTTAGCAGATAGCATTCTCTTCTGTAACTCAGACACCAAACAACTCCATTGGTTAGTTGAGTCTTTAATATTTTTAATTTTTTCAAAAGTAATTGGAGGCAGGATAAATGTAGGGAGGTGGAAGGCCCCGACCTGATGAGCGTTTGACAGATTGCAAAGCAATTTGAGTTTTGACCGACTCGATGCGCCTGGATAAAAATGAGAATACATTACAGCAGGGGGCGCTGTTTTGCAAGTTGATTTGAGTTTTGACACAGCATGGGATTTTGCTATGCAATAGATTTAAAGTTACTTTAAAATTAATTTAAAGCAAACCATGTATTGAAATGTCATTTTAAAATAATGAATTGTAAATTGCAAAATGCATTTTCAAAATGAAAAGTCAAATTGCTTATTGAATCATAAATTGCACAATGCATTGTCATCTGAATTATTACATCATAGGCCCATGACATTTAAAAGCATTACATATTATAACTTTAAAAGAGAGTTTTGAGGTCTTCATTAAATTTGATTAGGAAGCTAATCTGACTAGCAAATAACAGTTAAAGGATTTACCTTTACATCAATCCTCAGCAGTGCAAGACAGTTGCTGTTTAGGCGAAGTTGAGAAATCCTTATTATTATGCATTTATTGTATTATACTTTCAGATAACAAATGTAACAATTGTGCTTGTGAAAAAATAAATAGAAATGAATGACATGCAACAAATGTCAACTCTTTGGTGAAATATTACAAAACTGGTGGCTAATTTTAATTGCTGGACATTTACATTTGGCATCTCGCTTATTTTAATGCATCTTTGCTGAAAGAGACCAAAGATTTATTAAGTTATTTTAAAAACATTTGACAACCTCTCTGGACTTTAATAATACTCTTAAAGTTTGAACATGGTTTCCATGCAAACATTTCAAAAACAATTTGAAATATGAGTCTCATTAATTGCTGTACTTTATGAAAAAATAAAACAAAAATGTATCTTACAGCCTTTAAGAATAATAATAAAAAAATCTCAGCAAGGTAAATCAGGACTAGACCAGCCAAAGATTATAAAACAAATCAAAGAATCTTACAGTTAACTCTAAATGGAACAGACAGCCAGTGGATGGAACTGGTGGTCTCACGCCATCATAAGATTGGAAAACTTATGGTCTTTGTGTCAGAGATAAGCACTTGTTAAGTTTTTTTAATGCTTTTTTTCCAGTGTTTCTTTTTGGTACAAACTAAATCCTGAACACAGCTGCTGCAAAGGGTAAAGTTTTTGTATTTTAACTTTGAAATGGAAAAAGTGTGTGAGAAGATCATCACTAAGATTATCACAAATTCATTTAGAAGATATTTTTCTATATTAAAAATGTAGAAGATTATTTAAAAGTCTAAAAGTATTTAAACATGTTTTAGTGTTAGAGAAAATTAAATATAAATTCGTTTTTAATTTTAGTTTCTGTGATAAACACAAAAAAATGTTTAAGGTCATTCCAAGTCTCATTTGCTTTCTACTTCATCAGAACAGAAGTTTCTGCACAAACATCAGTGGTGATGAACTGTATTATTTGAACCTTCATGTAGATGTTTATTGTTTAATGTGGATCATGTGTTGATGTGAATCCTCCCTCAGTGTTTCATTAGCAGCTGTAACCACAGAGACTCTGATCAAACAGGAATGAACAGAATCCATCTGATATGAAGCTGTGCTTTGAAAACCACTTCCCTCCTCTTTGAAGAGTAGTCCATATCTGTCTTCAGGTTTTTGTACAGCCTCTTCTACACTTTGGATCACTGTGTGTCTACAGCACAGTAGTAGAGAGCTGTGTCTGCCAGAGTTAACTTTGTGATGATCAGTTCAGTTGATGTGGATGTTGTTCTGGATTCATATCGTTTATCTGGAATAAGTTCATCTGTGGAACTTTTTGCTCCTTTCCAGAGAATAAACTGAGGAGCCTGAAGGTCAGAATCATGTCTGAACCAGTAAAGCCAAGGAGTGCTGTAATCAGTCTGATAGTTACATTTCATTGTAAGAGATTTTCCTTCAGTTCCTGTAAGTTGATCCTGATCAGGAGAGATTGTGTCTCCAGCTGTGAGTCCTGGAAAAAGTGGAGAAAATGAAGCCATTAGATGAATGAGATGATGAGTTCATGCAGCAGCTTCAAGCAAACTTGAATCTCTGTTCTTAAACTCACCTAGAATGTGAGATAGAAGCAAAAAGAGGTAAAGCAACATGTCTTTGGAGTTCTTGAAGACACACAGACAGCAGATGAACTCTGTTCTTCCACTGCAGTTCAAGGAGGGAGACATTTAGTGGGATGGATCAATGAGCTCTTTTTTAAAAGATCAGCTAAGCCAATGGTTGGCTTGAGATGTTTTTATTTCCAAATCCCTATGCAATGTTTCTTTGTTTGTCATCAGTCCACTGACTCAACAATCAGTGCTTTCTGTGTGTGTGACACCCTCTAGTGGATGCTGAGCAGAATTGTGTTGTCTGCAGGTTTTTGTACAGAGTTTTGTTGTTTCCTGTCACTGTGGGCCGCAGAGCACAGTAGTACACAGCAGAGTCTGTCACTGCAGCAGAGGAGATCTGCAGATGAAACTCCTGATTCTGTTTGTCGTGTTTCACTGAATATTTCTCTGTTTTTGCAGAAAAGTCAGCGATGATGAACTGAGGAGATGAACTGGACTTCTGTTGGTACCACTGAACATTATACACAGAACCAGAATATTTGCAGGACAGAGTGACAGTTTCTCCTTCCAAATCCATCACTTCATCTTTCAATGGTTTCAGTAAATCCTCAGAGGATCCTGGAAACAACAAAGATAGATTTCATCAGGACATTTGGATTCTAATCTTGAATCTGACTTTGATCATCTCAAAGTAAATCAGTTCAAACATCTCCAGATGTTTCTCCTGTCCATCATCTCCTTTTCCATCTGCATCTTTTGATGACTTACCAGTTTGAAAGGAGACCATCATCATCCAGATGAGAAGCAGCAACATTCTTTTCTCTGGTACTGAATGAAGAACAGAGAGAACACAGCAGCTCTTCAGCTCCAACATGAAGCTTCATGTTCAGCTGTGAAGCTCCTCCTCCTGCTGTGGTTTGTTTCTGTGGAGCAAAGCCAGGAAGAAAAGTTTCTCTGAGGTCTTCAGTTTGCAGAGAACCAAGTGAAGACTTTTTCAAATTCTTGGAAGTTCTCTAAAGTTGATGTGTGGATCATCTGTTACCTTTACACTTTTCACTGATAAAATAAATAATTGTCCTCTGATCTGTGCTACAAATGCTTTTTAAAAGTTTCAATCATTTTCTTCTGAAAACTGTTGTATTTTACATATGTTCAATGTTCAATAACAATATTGCGAGGTGAACATCACCAAACTCTCATGTCATATTGCAAAAGTCAATTCTATATCAGGTGACTGCCTGTCTTTAGCTCACATTGCTTATGCTAGTAACCTAATGCTAAAATAAAAATGATTTTATGTTGTTGACATTTTTATTACGTCTTCACTCTCCATTTAATATCAAATGTACTTCATGTTTGTCTGCGGTGTATTTTGATGACTGAAGGTGACACAGACATTGGCTCTGCAGCTGTGAAGGAGGAGAATATGAGGTCACACTAGTTCTTCTTTAAAGGCTACCAATTATTTTTCATAAAAATACATTATTTGATGCTTTGCTCTGAGATCTATCTCAAAGTTAAAAATGTAAAAAACATCAAAATGCTTCTGAAACTAAAAGAAGATAAGTAGAACAATTAGGGAAAAATCACAGAGATTTTTGTTTAAAGGGAGAGACATATATATGGGCTTCATTGACAAGCATCACTTTGGTTTTTTCAGCGACTCGATGGCTCTAATCACACTCAAAAATGGTCACAAACTTGCTTTCTGTAAGTAGAACAAAATCTCAGAATTGCTTTGACAGCTGCTCTTGTTGCAAAAGATTTGACCAAACAAAAATGTTAAATAAAGTCAAATAAAAATACGGCACTAAACTCTGACCACAGAGAATGAAGACAAAAAACAAAGTTACTAACAAGTCATTGGAAAAGTTACAAATAAACAATAGAACCAAAACTCACAGTTTTCAGCTGTTCTACACTCATGGATGCTGGAATTGGCGCCGTTTTCTCACAAGCTATGCGTCTGTCATGGCGTCCTCACTACCACGACACACATTTCCGCACTCTGTGAAATCCATGTAAAACTAAATAATCATACAGAAATACCAACAAATAAATCCCATTAAGTAATTGAATTGTCTCAGTACATGAAATGCGTCATGCAAATAAACTTGGCTTGCCTTTACAGATCCAGATCAGTTAGGAATAGATTTTCCTCTATGTTGTGACACCTGGTTTTAGTCCAGATCTGATCCGTAGTGATCTAGATAAACTGCAGCTGATTTACAGCTCCTTTACTAAGTCCAGAGAACAGT
>NW_023416955.1:993-15440 GCF_002922805.2 Oryzias melastigma | reverse complement strand
AGCAATTTGAGTTTTGACCAACTGGATGCGCCTGGATAAAAATGAGAATGCATTACAGCAGGGGGCGCTGTTTTGCAAGTTGATTTGAGTTTTGACACAGCGTGGGATTTTACTATGCAATAGATTTAAAGTTACTTTAAAATTAATTTAAAGCAAACCATGTATTAAAATGTCATTTTAAAATAATGAATTGTAAATTGCAAAATGCATTTTCAAAATGAAAGGTCAAATTGCTTATTGAATCATAAATTGCACAATGCATTGTCATCTGAATTATTACATCATAAGCCCATGAAATTTAAAAGCATTACATATTATAACTTTAAAAGAGTTTTGAGGTCTTCATTAAATTTGATTAGGAAGCTAATCTGACTAGCAAATAACAGTTAAAGGATTTACCTTTACATCAACCCTCAGCAGTGCATGACAGTTGCTGTTTAGGCGAAGTTGAGAAATCCTTATTATTAAGCATTTATTGTATTATACTTTCAGATAACAAATGTAACAATTGTGCTTGTGAAAAAAAAAATAGAAATGAATGACATGCAACAAATGTCGACTCTTTGGTGAAATATTACAAAACTGGTGGCTAATTTTAATTGCTGGACTTTTACATTTGGCACCTCCCTTAGTTTAATGCATCTTTGCTGAAAGAGACCAAAGATTTAATAAGTTATTTTAAAAACATTTGACAACCTTTCTGGACATTAATAATACTCTTAAAGTTTGAACATGGTTTCCATGCAAACATTTCAAAACAATTTGAAATATGAGTCTCATTAATTGCTGTACTTTATGAAAAAATAAAACAAAAATTTATCTTACAGCCTTTAAGAATAATAAAAAAAAAAATCTCAGCAAGGTAAATCAGGACTAGACCAGCCAAAGATTATAAAACAAATCAAAGAATCTTACAGTTAACTCCAAATGGAACAGACAGCCAGTGGATGGAACTGGTGGTCTCACGTCGTCCTAAGATTGGAAAACTTATCATCTTTGTGTCAGAGATAAGCACTTGTTAAGTTTTTTTAATGCTTTTTTTCCACTGTTTCTTTTTGGTACAAACTAAACCCTGAACACAGCTGCTGTAAAGGGTAAAGTTTTTGTATTTTAACTTTGAAATGGAAAAAATGTGTGAGAAGATCATCACTAAGATTATCACAAATTCATTTAGAAGATTTTTTTCTATATTAAAAATGTAGAAGATTATTTAAAAGTCTAAAAGTATTTAAACATGTTTTAATATTAGAGAAACTTAAATATAAATTTGTTTTTAATTTTAGTTTCTGTGATAAACACAAAAACAGAAGTTTCTGCACAAACATCAGTGGTGATGAACTGTATTATTTGAACCTTCATGTAGATGTTTATTGGTTGATGTGGATCATGTGTTGATGTGAATCCTCCCTCAGTGTTTCATTAGCAGCTGTAACCACAGAGACTCTGATCAAACAGGAATGAACAGAATCCATCTGATATGAAGCTGTGCTTTGAAAACCACTTCCCTCCTCTTTGAAGAGTAGTCCATATCTGTCTTCAGGTTTTTGTACAGCCTCTTCTACACTTTGGATCACTGTGTGTCTACAGCACAGTAGTAGAGAGCTGTGTCTGCCAGAGTTAACTTTGCGATGATCAGTTCAGTTGATGTGTCTGTTGTTGTGGATTCATATCGTTTATCTGGAATAAGTTCATCTGTGGAACTTTTTGCTCCTTTCCAGAGAATAAACTGAGGAGCCTGAAGGTCAGAATCATGTCTGAACCAGTAAAGCCAAGGAGTGCTGTAATCTGTCTGATAGTTACATCTCATTGTAAGAGATTTTCCTTCAGTTCCTGTAAGTTGATCCTGATCAGGAGAGATTGTGTCTCCAGCTGTGAGTCCTGGAAAAAGTGGAGAAAATGAAGCCATTAGATGAATGAGATGATGAGTTCATGCAGCAGCTTCAAGCAAACTTGAATCTCTGTTCTTAAACTCACCTAGAATGTGAGATAGAAGCAAAAAGAGGTAAAGCAACATGTCTTTGGAGTTCTTGAAGACACACAGACAGCAGATGAACTCTGTTCTTCCACTGCAGTTCAAGGAGGGAGACATTTAGTGGGAGGGATCAATGAGCTCTTTTTTAAAAGATCAGCTAAGCCAATGGTTGGCTTGAGATGTTTTTATTTCCAAATCCCTATGCAATGTTTCTTTGTTTGTCATCAGTCCACCTGACTCAACAATCAGTGCTTTCTGTGTGTGTGACACCCTCTAGTGGATGCTGAGCAGAATTGTGTTGTCTGCAGGTTTTTGTACAGAGTTTTGTTGTTTCCTGTCACTGTGGGCCGCAGAGCACAGTAGTACACAGCAGAGTCTGACACTGCAGCAGAGGAGATCTGTAGATGAAACTCCTGATTCTGTTTGTCGTGTTTCACTGAATATTTCTCTGTTTTTGCAGAAAAGTCAGCGATGATGAACTGAGGAGATGAACTGGACTTCTGTTGGTACCACTGAACATTATACACAGAACCAGAATATTTGCAGGACAGAGTGACAGTTTCTCCTTCCAAATCCATCACTTCATCTTTCAATGGTTTCAGTAAATCCTCAGAGGATCCTGGAAACAACAAAGATAGATTTCATCAGGACATTTGGATTCTAATCTTGAATCTGACTTTTATCATCTCAAAGTAAATCAGTTCAAACATCTCCAGATGTTTCTCCTGTCCATCATCTCCTTTTCCATCTGCATCTTTTGATGACATACCAGTTTGAAAGGAGACCATCATCATCCAGATGAGAAGCAGCAACATTCTTTTCTCTGGTACTGAATGAAGAACAGAGAGAACACAGCAGCTCTTCAGCTCCAACATGAAGCTTCATGTTCTGCTGTGAAGCTCCTCCTCCTGCTGTGGTTTGTTTCTGTGGAGCAAAGCCAGGAAGAAAAGTTTCTCTGAGTTCTTCAGTTTGCAGAGAACAAAGTCAAGACTTTTTAAACTGTTAAAAGTTCCCCAAAGTTGATGTGTGGATCATCTGTTACCTTTACACTTTTCAATGATAAAATAAATAATTGTCCACTGATCTGTGCTACAAATGCTTTTTAAAAGTTTCAATCATTTTCTTCTGAAAACTGCTGTATTTTGCATATTTCATGTTCAATACCAGCGTATAATATTACGAGGTGAACATCACCAAACTCTTATGTCATATTGCAAAAGTCAATTCTATATTAGGTGACTGCCTGTCTTTAGCTCACATTGCTTATGCTAGTAACCTAATGCTAAAATAAAAATGATTTTATGTTGTTGACATTTTTATTACGTCTTCACTCTCCATTTAATATCAAATGTACTTCATGTTTGTCTGCGGTGTATTTCGATGACTGAAGGTGACACAGACATTGGCTCTGCAGCTGTGAAGGAGGAGAATATGAGCTCACACTGGTTCTTCAAAGGCTACTAATACTTTTCCATAAAAATACATTATTTGATGCTTTGGTCTGAGATCTATCTCAAAATTAAAAATGTAAAAAAACATCAAAATGCTTCTGAAACTAAAAGAAGATAAGGAGAACTATTAGGGAAAAATCACAGAGATTTTTGTTTAAAGGGAGAGACGTATATATGGGCTTCATTGACAGGCATCACTTTGTTTTTTTCAGCGACTCGATGGCTGTAATCACACTCAAAAATGGTCACAAACTTGCTTTCTGTAAGTAGAACAAAATCTCAGAATTGCTTTGACAACTGCTCTTGTTGCAAAAGATTTGACCAAACAAAAATGTTAAATAAAGTCAAATAAAAATACGGCACTAAACTCTGACCACAGAGAATGAAGACAAAAAACAAAGTTACTAACAAGTCATTGGAAAAGTTACAAATAAACAATAGAACCAAAACTCACAGTTTTCAGCTGTTCTACACTCATGGATGCTGGAATTGGCGCCGTTTTCTCACAAGCTATGCGTCTGTCATGGCGTCCTCACTACCACGACACACATTTCCGCACTCTGTGAAATCCATGTAAAACTAAATAATCATACAGAAATACCAACAAATAAATCCCATTAAGTAATTGAATTGTCTCAGTACATGAAATGCGTCATGCAAATAAACTTGCCTCGCCTTTACAGATCCAGATAAGTTAGGAATAGATTTTCCTCTATGTTGCCACACCTGGTTTTAGTCCAGATCTGATCCGTAGTGATCTAGATAAACTGCAGCTGATTTACAGCTCCTTTACTAAGTCCAGAGAACAGTCCATTACAGCAGTATAACCTGTTGTAGATGAATGTGTCATAAGTCTCTAGATTTGTGTAGCCAGGATAAATAATATGATATAATATATAATACCTGACACATAGAAGGTATTAAAACAAATAAATACATTGCATCATAACTACACAGACGCTCCAGGATTTCGCGGCAGATATTTATGATTGTTGCGGCCTGAAATGCCTGATGTTGCAGCAACTTTTGTGACAAAAGTTGCAATGTTTTTTAATATAGAATTCTTTTTTGAAAAGCCCCAAAATTCATCATATACAATGATGTTTTGCTGTCATTTAACTTGAATAGAACCTTGAAAAAGAAAATGAACTTTTGGTCTTTCCTGCTCACAAAAATCCAGATATTTCTGTATTCATTTAAAGAGATTTCAGAATAAACATTTTTCCAGTGAAAAATTATAAAATACACCATAAGCATATTACTCCTCAGATCTCCATGTTCTTCACAGAGTCTTCCTCTGTAACTATTTCAAAAGCATCACTGGTGGGTTGCTGGAAGAGGAAGACCAAGGCTTAGAGGAGTTGATCTGGTTACTTCTGTCAGTAATGATCTGCTCTGTTTCGGAGTTTCTCTCAGGTGTTTATAGGTTTGTTGTGGAGGAGGTTCTATATGGAATTATTTTCCTGCAGACTCTAAATTATTCCTTTGTATTATCAATTAAAGTGAAATGGTTCCAGAGTTCCAGAGTCTCTCTGTCTTTCTCTCATACTCTGTTGATGTTGTGCAGCAGCTGTGCACTCCACAATAAGGCAGACCGCTCCGTACCTGCGCCCACCACCCCGCGGAGTGACCGTTCTTGAAAAGAAAAAAGTCAGAGATGACTAAAGAGAGATAAAAAAAGAGAGCACGGCTCCTGGTAAGAAGTCACAAGGGAAACAGTCACAAAACTATGTTGACTGTTGTCATGGTAGATTGGTCAAAGTTGCAGTAAAGTTGCAGTTAAAATCAAAAATTGCATAGTGCGCAACAAAATCGCTGGGTTTGCTTGAATTTGCATTAATAGTTGTGATCACAACATCGCAAAATCCTGGAGGGTCAGAAAACATATATCGGTAAGAAAATAGTACATTCATTTATTATGTTTTGTTGAAATTCATTCATTTATCCTTTATTATAACTAATTTGTTTATTTTAATGTGTTTTTGTTTAAATGTATATTGCTTTAAAGTTGTTTGTGTATTGTTACCTTTTATGGATGTTGGGTGGCAAGTATAGAGAGGAGGGGGGCATAGTTGGGAGGAAAAAAAAAGTGTCCCTGTCTTGGCTCAGGAGAAAAGAGGGAGAGCTACCGAACGTGTCGACTTGTCTTAAAGAGGAGAGATTGTTATGTCATGGTTCATGACACAGTAAAACTCTGTACTGTTTTTTTGCATTGATTATAAGCAAAACTTTATTATTTCTTTATTTTTATTTTTGTTTTGTGTTCCTAAAGTGACATAGATAAAAAAAAAACAAAAAAAAAAACAAATGCATAACAAAACATAAACAAAAAATATACAACTTCAAATTTAAATAAACCTGAAAGAACTCAGAGCCCACTCATTTACTACATGAGTAAAAAAGAGGGCTACATTTTAGATAAACTCACTGAAAAGGACTGGTAGCACTTTCTCTGGGTTTCTCTGAACCAAAGATGATGATCTCTGTCTGTCTGTGTTTATCTGCCGAAAGTTGTTCTGCTTTCACTCACTGATCTGTTGGAGGCAGAAACAAACTAAGTCTACAGGTCCAAAGTTTCCTAAGAACAGTCCATCAAACACACCAGGACTCAGTAGAGTACTTTAAGTCAAATTACCTAATCAAAAAATCAAATGTCCTTTACAGAGGACATGGACTATTACATTGGGTTAGGACATGCATGTGTTGTGACTATTTTGTAAATCTAAGTGTCATCTGCATATTTTTAGACTGATAAAGTACTGCTGATATTTACATGCACTTTATTTTTTTACATACAGCACCCTCTGGTGGTTTGTAAGGATAATAAGTTGTCTGCAGGTTTTTGTACAGAGTTTTGTTGTTTCCTGTCACTGTGGGCCGCAGAGCACAGTAGTACACAGCAGAGTCTGACACATGAAGATTATGGATCGTCAGAGGAACGGATTTGTCTTTGAGGTCGGCTTTAAATCTGTCTTCGTTGAACTCTGGAGCATTATCTTTTGTTGATGAGTAACGTATCAACATGTACTTTGGGTAACTATTCTGTTCTTGTTTGTACCAGAACAAATACGGGTATGCATCACTGGTCTCAAAGGAACAGCTGAGTGTGACAGAGTCTCCTTCAGCAGCAATGACTTCTCCTCCTGGTTGGATCACTTTATCTTCTCCTTTACACTCTGAGGAAGAACAGAACATGCAGAGGAAGAGATGAATCAATAAAGATGATTGATTGAAGGACAACAATCAGCAGCTTGAACAGCTCTTCATGTACAGCTCAGTAATGTGTTGAAGTGTTTGAAGAGGAAACATGTTGATCTTTGTGTCTTACCAAAGAAAAGAGCAGCAAGAAGAATCCACAGCCAATGCTCCATCTGTACAACAAGGTTTCAATCAACAGGAGAAACTAGCTGATGTTCAACATTCACTCTGACAATTGTTCTCTTCACAGCACCACTTCTTATTGACTGAATGTTGAACACAGAGCAGGAGGAGAGCCCCGTCCACTTCACTATGTCACCCTCTGGTGGAGTAAGGAAGAGGATTTCAGAGATGGAGATATATGTTCTTTATGTCTTCTTTGGGGCTTTACAAAACCTGTTCTATTCCGAACCGCTTGTATGCAATCTCAATCTGGAAATAATGTCTGATGGTTGTAAATTTTGGTGAAGATGATCTGCTGCAGTTCAAACCGAGCATTAGAATGGAGAAGAAAGGTTATTTAAGTGGCTTTGAATGGAGCATGGTTGGTACCAGACGGGCTGGTCTGAGTATTTAATGTTCCATCAATGACAAACTAATTTTATGGAAAAAAAAATCAAACAGATATTTACATAGTTTATGTATCTTGAGCACAAACAACATAAAAAAAAATCTGTGTGTATTTTGAACACATATTTGCTAAAACAGCATGTGTACAAATATTTATTGAGTAAATATATTGTATTTACAATCAGAGTTTGGATTATTGATGGTCATGTCTGTTGGATATCAGATAGTTTAGCTCAGTGTTCCTCATTCCAGGTCCTCGAGAGCCACCACCCTGCCTGTTTTCCAGATCTCCAAGCCCTGCTAGCTGCTGATTCGTTCAGTCAGATGTCTCCACATTCTGATTGAATGAACACACCTGGTCCAGGTAATCAGCAGCAAGCAGTACTCAAAGAGCTGCAAAACAGGCCGGTTGGCGGCTCTCGAGGACCTGGAATGAGGAACACTGGTTTAGCTCAACAAAACTATCTAGGGCGTGACAGGCATCTGCATCTCCTGGTTCTGCTTTTTTTTCCAAGCTTAGAAGAAAGAGCAGCCCCTGACCTTCTCATCATTCACTATGGAGGAAGTGATCGGTCATGTCAGGAGTGTGAAACTGGTTGCACAATGCAATCATGTTCAACCAGGAACAAAACTGATATTCCCTCTCTGGTGTAAAAGAAATAATGATTTTGGTGCCTTGGATTTCATCGCGCACTAAAAGTGTTATTTCTTTCACCATCTCTGAAATAAAGGAAATAGCTATTTTAGTGCATGATTATTTCCTTTACTCCAGATAAGGTGAAGGGAGGAAGCGATGACGATTCATGTAAAACTGAGAAGTTTTTTTAAATAATGGCATCAATTTAAACAGCTTTTTTACTGACAATTACAGCATAGGACACTATAGCCCTGATCTTTTTATCGAAAGACTGAGCTAATTTCAAATATATAGCATTGTCAGTGGTTAATGCTTGTGATGTTTTGAGTCCTTAAATCTGTTTTATAAAATAAATGCATCTTGTAAAGATCTGACTTTGACCTGTATTTCCTTGTGTTTTACTTTCTAACACGGTGAGGCAAATAAGTATTTGAACACCCTCTGACTTTACAAGTTCTCCCTCTTAAAAATCATGTAAGGGACTGAAATTTTGAAGATATGTTACTGCTGCAAATGTGTATTTGAACACTTGAGAAAATCAAAGTAATATTTGGTACAGTAGCCTTTGTTTGTGATTACAGAGGTCAAATGTTTCCTGTAGTTTTTCTCTAGGCTTACACACACTCCAGGAGGGATTTTGGCCCACTCCTCCACACAGATCTCCTCTAGATCTGTCAGGTTTCTGGCTGTCACTGAGAAACATGAAGTTTGAGCTTGCTCCAAAGATTTCCTATTGGTTTGAGGTATAGAATACTAGGGCGCTCGAGAACCTTGATATGCTTCTTATGGAGCCACTCCTGGGTTATTCTGGATTTGTGCTTCAGGTCATTGTCATGTTGGAAGACCCAACCATGACAATGCTCTAACTGAGGAAAGGAGGTTGTTCCCTAAAATCTTACAACACATGACCCCAGTCATCCTCTTCTTAATACAGACCAGTAGTCCGGTCTCATGTGCAGAAAAACACCCCAAAGCATGATGCTACCACCCCCATGCTTCACAGTAGGGATGTTTTCTCGGGTTAATGCTCATTCTTTTTCCTTTAAACATGATCAGTGAAAGGGTTAGGGTGTGATTTCCATTTTTTTTCTTTAGATTATGAATCTCACAGTGGACATCCACCAAAAATGAAAATTTCAGACTCCTTCATGATTTCTAAGTGGGAGAACTTGCAAAATCACAGGGTGTTTAAATGCTTAATGTCTTTAATGTATATGTAGTTAAAGCACAGAGTCAAAGTAACTGTGAATTTATAGTGAGAAGATAACACAAATGTATTTTTGTCCCGGTGGAGCAGACTCTCAAATCTGGATCGCCTGTGTGATGTCAGTCACTTTGCATTAAGAGAATTTGGTGTTGTAGCATTTCTGAATGAACTTGAGAAAAGATAATAACATGAATGACTAAGAAAACGTATTTTTTTTAACAAATTACAAAAACTATTTAGTGATATTAATGAGAATACATTTAGAAAATATTTTATTTTATGCTAAAACTAAAATGGTTGAATCACAGAATGCTTTGTCACTTCCCAGATGGCTTCACCCCCAACGTGTTAGAGTTACTGCTTAGGTGTACCCTGACCTAAACCAATAGTAGCTGGGATTGGCTCTAGCAATCCATGATTAACAAAAGGGACAAAGCGGGTTAGGAAATGGATGGATGAGTTTTCATGGTAGATTATGTTGGAACACTTTATAAAGATGTTTATTGGTTGATGTAGATCACGTGTTGATGTGAATCCTCCCTCAGTGTTTCATTAGCAGCTGTAACCACAGAGACTCTGATCAAACAGGAATGAACAGAATCCATCTGATATGAAGCTGTGCTTTGAAAACCACTTCCCTCCTCTTTGAAGAGTAGTCCATATCTGTCTTCAGGTTTTTGTACAGCCTCTTCTACACTTTGGATCACTGTGGTGTCTCTAGTGCACAGTAGTAGAGATCTGTGTCTGCCAGAGTTAACTTTGTGATGATCAGTTCAGTTGATGTTTCTGTTGTTGTGGATTCATATCGATTATCTGGAATAAGTTCACCTGTGCTGCGCTTTCCTCCTTTCTTGAGAATAAACTGAGGAGCCTGAAGATCAGAATCATGTTTGTACCAGTAAAGATCGGGATAGCTATAATCAGTCTGATAGTTACATCTCATTGTAACAGATTTTCCTTCAGTTCCTGTAAGTTGATCCTGATCAGGAGAGATTGTGTCTCCAGCTGTCAGTCCTGGAAAAAGTGGAGAAAATGAAGCCATTAGATGAATGAGATGATGAGTTCATGCAGCAGCTTCAAGCAAACTTGAATCTCTGTTCTTAAACTCACCTAGAATGTGAGATAGAAGCAAAAAGAGGTAAAGCAACATGTCTTTCGAGTTCTTGAAGACACACAGACAGCAGATGAACTCTGTTCTTCCACTGCAGCACAATGAGGCAGAAATAATGTCACTGGATGATCTGAAGTTCAGTGGGCGGGGCCAATGACATCTTTTTCAGTTTTGCTCAACCAATCAGAGTTTGGTGCTTCTGCAACAGCTCTGTGTCTGATCTTTTGGTTCAGTGATTCACGATTGCTTTGACAGTATGTAACGCCCTCTAGTGGATGTTGTGGAGTATTGTGTTGTCTGCAGGTTTTTGTACAGAGTTTTATTGTTTCCTGTCACTGTGGGCTGCACAGCACAGTAGTACACAGCAGAGTCTGACACTGCAGCAGAAGAGATCTGCAGATTTATCAGTTTGTCTTCATCTTTCACTTAATGAGAACATCTAGGATCCAAACTCCGTAGTTGAGCTTCTGATCCCAAGTGAGAGAAGAAGAACTCTGGAGGTTTTCCTGGAAACTGTCGATACCAGTAAAACTGATCACTTCTTGAAAGTTTGGGATATTTGTAGGACAGAGTGACAGAAGCTCCTTCCAAAGTGGACTCTTCCTTCTTGACTGCAGTGAGTTCTTCACAGCTGACATCTAAAGGAAGAGAGAAGTCAGATCAGTGATGGACAAACATCAAATGCTGAAATGTATCTTTGAAAGAATCCATCAACCTGTTCCAATGACTAGAAGCAGCAGAGTGAACACAGATGTCTGCACAGACAGCATGTTGGAGAAAGATGATGTTTGGCTTTTGTGTGTTGAACTGTGTTAAAGTGGAAGTTTGTGTCTGTTCTATAGTTCACTAACAGCTCAGCTCCTCCCTCAATCTCACTGTCTGTTCTTTCATCTGTTCTTCCTCTTCTCTCAGCTCCTCTTCCTCCTGGTTTAAAGTCTGTCTGGTGCAAGTTCAGTAATCAGGAGATTTTGTTTCTTTGTTTCCTTATTGCCATTTTTATTCATCGGAATGACCTTATCTACTTTCTCAGGTCTGGAACATCACTAGAATAGGATTTTTTCCAAATGTAAGTAATTGGTTTGAGAATACTGTGAATAAGTTCTAAATTAGGGACATGTCAATGCCATGACAGTCAGTAGGTTTCTTACTTTTCAGCTGGTGTACAACTTCAAGGATATCACTCTGACTTGCTCCACTTTGAACCATTGTGTTGATATTGCACTCAATTTTACATTTGATGTCACTCACAACTGGTATTTCTTCAGCCAGTTTAGCACCATTTACAAAGAAATTGCTAAAATCATTAACAATTTGCTGTTTGTCCTCAATAGTCACATTATCATTTTTAATGCATCTTGGGGAAAAAATTTCTCTTTTCATTTCTATTACATTATTAATTACTTTCCATGTACTTCTAATATTTTTTACATATATCTGCATTAACCTATCATTATAATTTATTTTTGTTTTCTTGATATAACTACTGACTTATTTTTGTAATTTCTATACTTTATCTCATTTTTTCTGTTCTGTTTTTAATGAAATCCTGATAAAATTTGTTCTTTTTTCTACAGGCATTTTATAAACGTTTAGTAATCCTAGATTTTGTTAAGATTTTTTTCTTACATGTTTGCAGTGGGCAGTAGAAATCATGAATTATCGTGAAAATATCCAAGAAAATGTTGTAAGAATCATTGACATTATCTACATAGATCTCACATTGAAACAAATTGTCTCTTCATTGCTTCAGTTGCTTTGGGTGTTTTTTTTTCTCTGAAAATACAATTCATTGTTTCCATTTTTTTATTTTTCTGATTCTTTTGTATTTCAATCACTACAAAAATGGAAAGATGGTCAGTACTATCAGTCAAAAGAAGTCTGCTCTTTGTTTTAAAGCCAGTTTGTTCATAAATAAATGATCAATTAGTGTAGCACTATTCAGGGTTTTTCTACTTGGTTTTAATTTCCAAGGGTAAACACCTAAACTATACATGGTGTTAACATATTCTGTAGTTTTAACATCATCACTAGTTTTTAACAAATCTATATTGAAATCCTCACAAACTAAAGTCAGCTTATTACTTCATTCAAACAACTCCGAAATGTTCTTATTAAACTGGTTCAAACATCCACTTGGGGTTCTATAAATACAACGTATTTGAATATTTTTCAAGCTTTCCCTTTAAATTTCAAAAGTCAAACATTCCATTTCATTTTCATTTGAGAAGGACATGGAATACCCTTACATTTTAAACCCATGCGGACAAACAAGGCAACCCCACCGTTCATATTTTATCAAACTGGTTGAAATAGTCCTTAATTTGACATAAGTTGGTATAAAGACTCACTTTGTCTGTAATACTGTAAAAGGAAACAAACCAAAATTGTTGTTTGTTTTAGTTATTTATACTATAGTGATCCTGCCCACAGCAGGAGTGCATCGTAGGAGTAAAATTTTGTTCTGCTGGTGTTGAACCATGATTGAGGTGGTTGTTTCCATGCAATACCTTTGAAACATTGGTCAGTGATGTGTATGCCATTAAATGTCAAGCTAGTCTACAATAGTGGTCAAACTAAGAACATTACACTCTGCGATTTTATTATGCCTCCTGATTCTTCACCTGCCCAGGGTCCTGTTGGTGTATGAGACATGGGCCTATGCCTGCTCTTTAAGTTCAGACGGCAGGTGCTAGTACCTTACTAGTCTATAGTGTACTTTACTTCTACTCCATCTAGACCTGTGCATTGTGACGGCTACTGCGATTCCATGATTTAACCAATCCAGCCCAGTTGGGAAAATATTTTCCACCTTTTCCACCTTTGTCATGGGATGGCTCACACATCATTGTAAGGGTGGGGTCATCTGGACCAGCACAGGGGCTAGATGAAGTGCTTTAGAGAAAGAGACTGAAGATGACGGTTAATGCTTTCTCTTCGTTTCTCTGGACCAAAGACGATTCTCTCAGTCAGTCTGTGTTTATCTGCAGAGAGTTAATCTGTTTTCACTCACTGATCTGTTGTATGAAGAAACAGAATCCATTAGTCTGTTTCCACAAGGTGTGAGATACATGTAATTCTCAGTGTCATCCACATAGTTTTGTAAGGATGTGTTTCTGCTACTTGACTGCATACATTTATTAAAGGATATACATTTTAAAATATAGAGTCCTCTGGTGGTTTGTAAGGATACTGAGTTGTCTGCAGGTTTTTGTACAGAGTTTTGCTGTTTCCTGTCACTGTGGGCTGAAGAGCACAGTAGTACACAGCAGAGTCTGAAACATGAAGCTTCCAGATCTTCAGAGGAACTAATTCATATTTGAGTTCAGCATTAAATCTGTCTTTCTTGAAGTCTGGAGCATTTTCTTTGGTGGATAAGTAATGTTTCATCATGTACTCTGGGTAACTGTTCACTTCTTGTTTGTACCAAAACAATCTTGGGAATGTGTCACTGGTCTCAAAGGTACAGTTGAGGGTGACAGAGTCTCCTTCAGCAGCAATGACTTCTCCTCCTGGTTGGATCACTTTGTCTTCTCCTTTACACTCTGAGGAAGAACAGAACATGCAGAGGAAGAGATGAATCAATAAAGATGATTGATTGAAGGACAACAATCAGCAGCTTGAACAGCTCTTCATGTACAGCTCAGTAATGTGTTGAAGTGTTTGAAGAGGAAACATGTTGATCTTTGTGTCTTACCAAAGAAAAGAGCAGCAAGAAGAATCCACAGCCAATGTTCCATCTGTACAACAAGGTTTCAATCAACAGGAGAAACTAGCTGATGTTCAACATTCACTCTGACAATTGTTCTCTTCACAGCACCACTTCTTATTGACTGAATGTTGAACACAGAGCAGGAGGAGAGCCCCGCCCACTTCACTATGTCGCCCTCTAGTGGAGAAAAAAAATCTTACTTAGCAGAGAAAAAGATTCCGGAATGGAAAGGCAATGGCTACTACAGGAATCTTACGCCACAAGACTGTGTAGATCCTCATCTTTGCTGCTCTACTATTTATTATGGCCCGCAGCAGCAGTCTACTGATTGCAAGGACCATATTATTTTTGTTTAAAGTGAAAAAAAGTTAAAAGTCCTAAAAAAAGCCTCAAAGGAAAGGCCTGAGCCCAAACAGACATGACCAGTGAGTAGTAAAACAAAAACTACATAAAAAGACACACACCCATAACAGCAAAAAATTTTCTACATTATATTTGGTTTGTTTATTATTATAATTATTATTATTATTAAATCTATCTGCACCTTTGAGCTGAAATTTAACCCCAGTCACATAAACCTCAAAAAGTTATC